>NW_025813483.1:15338920-15627594 GCF_021976095.1 Xenia sp. Carnegie-2017 | reverse complement strand
TGAAAAATCGTGAACTATAGTCTTGGTAATGAAAATCGTGAATTATAGTCTTTGCATGAAAAAATCGTGAACTATAGTCTTTGCATGAAAAATCGTGAATTATAGTCTTTTACATGAAAAATCGTGAACTATAGTCTTTGCATGAAAAAATCGTAAAACTATAGTTCCTTTATATGAAAATTCGTGAACCATAGTCTCTTGCATGAAAAATCGTGAACTATAAATTTTGCATGAAAATCGTGAACTATAGTCTTTTGCATGAAAAATCGTGAACTATAGTCTTTTGCATGAAAAATTCGTGAACTATAGTCTTTGCATAAAAAATCGTGAACTATAGTCTTTGCATGAAAAATTCGTGAATTATAGTCTTTTATGAAAAATCGTGAACTATAGTCTTTGCATGAAAATCGTGAACTATGTCTCTTTGCATGAAAATTCGTGAATTATAGTCTTTGCATAAAATTCGTGAACTATAGTCTTTTGCATGAAAAATCGTGAACTATAGTGTTTTGTATGAAAAATCGTGATTTATAGTCTTTGCATGAAAAATTGAACTATAGTCTTTGCATGAAAATCGTGAACTATAGTCTTTGCATGAAAATCGTGAACTATAGTCTTTACATGAAAATCGTGAACTATAGTCTTTTGTATGAAAAATCGTGAACTATAGTGTTTTTGCATGAAAATCGAACTATAGTCTTTTGTAAGGAAAATCGTGAACTATAGTCTTTGCATGAAAATCGAATTATAGTCTTTGCATGAAAAATCGTGAACTAGAATTTTCCATGCAAAATCGTGAACTATAGTCTTTGCATGAAAAATCGTGAACTATAGTCTCTTTGCATGAAAAATCGTGAATCTATAGTCTTTGCATGAAAAAATCGTGGAATCTTATGGAATCTCTTTTGCATGAAAATCGTGAACTATAGTCTTTGCATGAAAATCGTGAATTATAGTCTTTTGCATGAAAATTCGTGAACTATAGTCTCTTGCATGAAAAAATCGTGAACTTATAGTCTTTGCATGAAAATCGAATATAGTCTTTTGCATGAAAATCGAATTATAGTCTTTTTATGAAAATCGTGAACTATAGTCTTTGCATGAAAATCGTGAACTATAGTCTCTTTTGATGAAAAATCGTGAACTATAGTGTTCTTTGCATGAAAATTCGTGAACTATAGTCTTTGCATGAAAAATCGTGAACTATAGTGTTTTGCATGAAAATCAGAACTATAGTCTTTGCAGAAAATCGTGAACTATAGTCTTTGCATGAAAAAATCGTGAATTATAGTCCTTTGCATGAAAATGTGAACTATAGTCTTTTGCATGAAAATCGTGAACTGATAGTCTTTGCATGAAAAAATCGTGAACTATAGTCTTTGCATGAAAAACGTGAACTATAGTCTTTTACATGAAAATCGTGAACTATAGTCTTTGCATGAAAAATCGTGAACTATAGTCTTTGTATGAAAATTCGTGAATCATAGTCTCTTTGCATGAAAAACGTGAACTATAGTCTTTGCATGAAAAAAAATCGTGAATTATAGTCTTTGCATGAAAATCGAACTATAGTCTTTGGTATGAAAATTCGTGAACTATAGTCTTTTGCATAAAAAAATCGACTATAGTCTCTTTGCATGAAAATTCGTGAATCTATAGTCTTTGCATGAAAATCGTGAACTATAGTCTTTGCATGAAAATCGTGAATTATAGTCTTTGCATAAAAATTCGTGAATTATAGTCTTTTGCATGAAAAATCGTGAACTATAGAGTTTTGCATGAAAATCGTGAATTATAGTCTTTGCATGAAAAATCGTGAACTATAGTCTTTTGCATGAAAAATCGTGAACTATAGTCTTTTGCATGAAAAATCAAACTATAGTCTTTTGCATGAAAATCGTGAACTATAGTCTTTGCATGAAAATCGTGAACTATAGTCTTTTGCATGAAAATCGTGAACTATAGTCTTTGCATGAAAATCGTGAACTATAGTCTTTTGCATGAAAATCGTGAATTATAGTCCTTTGCATGAAAAATCGTGAACTATAGTCTTTGCATGAAAAATCGTGAACTATAGTCTTTGCATGAAAATCGTGAACTATAGTCTTTACATGAAAAATTGTGAACTATAGCCTTTTGCATGAAAAATCGAACTATAGTCTTTGCATGAAAAATCGTGAATTATAGTCTTTACATGAAAATCGTGAACTATAAAGTCTTTGCATGAAAAATCGTGAATCTATAGTCTTTTGCATGAAAAATCGTGAACTATAGTCTTTTACATGAAAAATCGTGAACTATAGTCTTTGCATGAAAATCGTGAACTATAGTCTTTGCATGAAAAATCGTGAACTATAGTCTTTTGCATGAAAAATCGTGAACTATAGTCTTTTGCATGAAAAATCGTGAACTATAGTCTTTTGCATGAAAAATCGTGAATTATAGTCTTTTACATGAAAAATGGGTGAACTATGGTCTTTTGCATGAAAACTCGTGAACTATAGTGTCTTGCATGAAAAATCGTGAACTATAGTCTTTTGCATGAAAAATCGTGAACTATAGTCTTTTACATGAAAATCGTGAATATACTCTTTGCATGAAAATCGTGAACTATAGTCTTTTGCATGAAAAATCGTGAACTATAGTGTTTTGCATGAAAATTCCTGAACTATAGTCTTTTGTATGAAAAATCGTGAACTATAGTCTTTTGCATCAAATATCGTGAACTATAGTCTTTTGCATGAAAAATCGTGAACTATGGTAGTCTTTGTATGAAAAATCGTGAATTATAGTCTTTGCATGAAAAATCGTGAACTATAGTCTTTGCATGAAAAATCGTGAACTATAGTCTTTGCATGAAAAATCGTGAACTATAGTCTTTGCATGAAAATTGTGAACTATAGTCTTTGCATGAAAAATCGTGAACTATAGTCTCTTTGCATGAAAAATCGTGAACTATAGTCTTTGCATGAAAATTCGTGAATCTATAGTCTTTGCATGAAAATCGTGAACTATAGTCTTTGCATGAAAATCGTGAACTATAGTCTTTGCATGAAAAATCGTGAACTATAGTCTTTGTATGAAAATTCGTGAACTATAGTCTTTTGCATGAAAAATCGTGAACTATAGTCTTTTGCATGAAAATTCGTGAATTATAGTCTTTGCATGAAAATCGTGAACTATAGTCTTTTGCATGAAAAATCGTGAACTATAGTCTTTTGCATGAAAAATCGTGAACTATAGTCTTTGCATGAAAAATCGTGAACTATAGTCTTTGCATGAAAATTCGTGAACTATAGTCTTTTGCATGAAAATCGTGAACTATAGTCTTTTCATGAAAAATCGTGAATTATAGTCTTTGCATGAAAATTCGTGAACTATAGTCTTTTGCATGAAAATCGTGTAGTCTTTTGCATGAAAAATCTATAGTCTCTTTTGCATGAAAATCGTGAACTATAGTCTTTGCATGAAAATCGTGAACTATAGTCTTTGTATGAAAATTCGTGAACTATAGTCTTTGCATGAAAATCGTGAACTATAGTCTCTTTGCATGAAAATCGTGAACTATAGTCTTTGCATGAAAATCGTGAATTATAGTCTTTGCACAAAGAAAATTTGAACTATAGTCTCTTTGTATGAAAAATCGTGAACTATAGTCTTTGCATGAAAATTCGTGAACTATAGTCTTTGCATGAAAATCGTGAATTATAGTCTTTGTACATGAAAATCGTGAACTATAGTCTTTGCATGAAAATCGTGAATTATAGTCTTTACATGAAAATCGTGAACTATAGTCTTTTCCATGAAAAATCGTGAACTATAGTCTTTGCATGAAAAATCGAACTATAGTCTTTTGCATGAAAAATCGTGAACTATAGTCTTTGCATGAAAATCGTGAACTATAGTCTTTGCATGAAAATCGTGAACTATAGTCTTTTGCGAAAATCGTGAACTATAGTCTCTTTGCATGAAAATCGTGAATTAAAGTCTTTGGCATGAAAATCGTGAACTTAGTCTTTGCATGAAAATCGTGAACTATAGTCTTTGCATGAAAATCGTGAACTATAGTCTTTGCATGAAAATCGAATTATAGTCTTTGCATGAAAAATCGTGAACTATAGTCTTTGAAATGAAAAATCGTGAACTATAGTCTTTATGATGAAAATTCGTGAACTATAGTCTTTGCATGAAAATCGTGAACTATAGTCTTTGCATGAAAATCGTGAACTATAGTCTTTGCATGAAAATCGTGAACTATAGTCTTTGCATGAAAATTCGTGAACTATAGTCTTTGCATGAAAAATCGTGAACTTATAGTCTTTGCATGAAAATCGTGAATTATAGTCTTTGCATGAAAATTCGTGAACTATAGTCTTTGCATGAAAAAATCGTGAACTATAGTCTTTGCATGAAAATTCTGAATTATAGTCTTTGCATAAAAATTCGTGAATTATAGTCTTTTGCATGAAAATCGTGAACTATAGTCTTTTGTAATGAAAATCGTGAACTATAGTCTTTTGCATGAAAAATCGTGAACTATAGTCTTTTGCTGAAAAATCGTGAACTATAGTCTTTGCATGAAAAATCGTGAACTATAGTCTTTGCATGAAAATCGTGAACTATAGTCTTTTGCATGAAAAATCGTGAACTATAGTCTTTGCATGAAAAATCGTGAATTATAGTCTTTGCATGAAAATCGTGAACTATAGTCTTTGCATGAAAAATCGTGAACTATAGTCTTTGCATGAAAATCGTGAATTATAGTCTTTGCATGAAAATCGTGAACTATAGTCTTTGCATGAAAATTCGTGAACTATAGTCTCTTTGCATGAAAATCGTGAACTATAGTCTTTGCATGAAAAATCGTGAATTATAGTCTTGCATGAAAATTGTGAACTATAGTCTTTGCATGAAAATCGTGAACTATAGTCTTTGCATGAAAATCGTGAACTATAGTCTTTGCATGAAAAATCGTGAACTATAGTCTTTGTACATGAAAATCGTGAATATAGTCTTTGCATGAAAATCAAACTATAGTCTTTGCATGAAAATTCGTGAACTATAGTCTTTGCATGAAAATCGTGAACTATAGTCTTTGCATGAAAATGAACTATAGTCTTTGCATGAAAATCGTGAACTATAGTCTTGCATGAAAATTCGTGAACTATAGTCTTTGCATGAAAAATCGTGACTATAGTCTTTGCATGAAAAATTCGTGAATTATAGTCTTTGCATGAAAAATCGTGAACTATAGTCTTTTGCATGAAAAATCGTGAACTATAGTCTTTGCATGAAAAATTCGTGAACTATAGTCTTTGCATGAAAAATCGTGAACTATAGTCTTTGCATGAAAATTGTGAACTATAGTCTTTTGCATGAAAATCGTGAACTATAGTCTTTTCATGAAAATCGTGAAATATAGTCTTTGCATGAAAATTCGTGAACTATAGTCTCTTTGCATGAAATGTGTAAATCATGAACTATAGTCTTTGCATGAAAATCGTGAACTATAGTCTTTGCATGAAAAATCGTGAACTATAGTCTTTTGCATGAAAATTCGTGAACTATAGTCTTTGCATGAAAATCGTGAACTATAGTCTTTGCATGAAAAATCGTGAACTATAGTCTCTTTGCATGAAAAATCGTGAATTATAGTTCAAATGAAAAATTCGTGAACTATAGTCTTTGCATGAAAAATCGTGAACTATAGTCTTTTGCATGAAAAATCGTGAACTATAGTCTTTGCATGAAAAATTGTGAACTATAGTCTTTGCATGAAAAATCGTGAATTATAGTCTTTGCATGAAAAATCGTGAACTATAGTCTTTGCATGAAAATCGTGAACTATAGTCTTTGCATGAAAATCGTGAACTATAGTCTTTGCATGAAAAATCGTGAACTATAGTCTTTGCATGAAAAATCGTGAACTATAGTCTTTGCATGAAAATCGTGAATTATAGTCTTTGTATGAAAATCGTGAACTATAGTCTTTGCATGAAAAATCAAACTACTATAGTCTTTGCATGAAAATCGTTCTATAGTCTTTACATGAAAATCGTGAACTATAGTCTTTGCATGAAAATCGTGAACTATAGTCTTTGCATGAAAAAATCGTGAACTATAGTCTTTGCATGAAAATCGTGAACTATAGTGTTTTGCATGAAAATCGTGAACTATAGTCTTTTGCATGAAAATCGTGAATTATAGTCTTTATGAAAAATCGTGAACTATAGTCTTTGCATGAAAACTGTGAACTATATAGTGTCTTTGCATGAAAATCGTGAACTATAGTCTTTGCATGAAAAATCGTGAACTATAGTCTTTACATGAAAATCGTGAACTATACTCTTTTGCATGAAAATCGTGAACTATAGTCTTTGCATGAAAATCGTGAACTATAGTCTTTTGCATGAAAATTTGAATCTATAGTCTTTGCATGAAAAATCGTGAACTATAGTCTTTTGCATGAAAAATCGTGAACTATAGTCTTTTGCATGAAAAATCGTGAACTATAGTCTTTTGCATGAAAATCGTGAATTATAGTCTTTGCATGAAAAATCGTGAACTATAGTCTTTGCATGAAAATCGTGAACTATAGTCTTTGCATGAAAAATCGTGAATTATAGTCTTTTTACATGAAAATCGTGAACTATAGTCTTTGCATGAAAATCGTGAACTATAGTCTTTGCATGAAAATCGTGAAATATAGTCTCTTTGCATGAAAATTCGTGAACTATAGTCTTTGCATGAAAAATCGTGAACTATAGTCTTTGCATGAAAAATCGTGAACTATAGTCTTTGCATGAAAAATCGTGAACTATAGTCTTTTGCATGAAAAATTCGTGAACTATAGTCTTTTTGTATGAAAATCGTGGACTATAGTCTTTTGCATGAAAATTCGTGAATTATAGTCTTTGCATGAAAATCGTGAACTATAGTCTTTGCATGAAAAATCGTGAACTATAGTCTCTTTGCATGAAAATTCGTGAACTATAGTCTTTGCATGAAAAATCGTGAACTATAGTCTTGCATGAAAATTCGTGAACTATAGTCTTTGCATGAAAAATGTGAACTATAGTCTTTTCATGAAAATCGTGAAATATAGTCTTTGCATGAAAATTCGTGAACTATAGTCTTTGCATGAAAATGTAAAAAGGCATGAACTATAGTCTCTTTGCATAAAAATGAACTATAGTCTTTGCATGAAAATCGTGAACTATAGTCTTTGCATGAAAATCGTGAACTATAGTCTTTGCATGAAAAATCGTGAACTATAGTCTTTGTATGAAAAATCGTGAACTATAGTCTTTGCATGAAAAATCGTGAATTATAGTCTTTGCATGAAAATCGTGAACTATAGTCTTTGCATGAAAATCGTGACTATAGTCTTTGCATGAAAATTCGTGAACTATAGTCTTTTGCATGAAAATCGTGAACTATAGTCTTTGCATGAAAATCGAACTATAGTCTTTGCATGAAAATCGTGAATTATAGTCTTTGCATGAAAATTGTGAACTATAGTCTTTGCATGAAAAATCGTGAACTATAGTCTTTGCATGAAAATCGTGAACTATAGTAGTTTTGCATGAAAAATTTGAACTATAGTCTTTGCATGAAAAATCGTGAACTATAGTGTTTTGCATGAAAATTCGTGAAGTATAGTCTTTGCATGAAAAATCGTGAACTATAGTCTTTGCATGAAAAATCGTGAATTATAGTCTCTTTGCATGAAAATCGTGAACTATAGTCTCTTTGCATGAAAAATCGTGAACTATAGTCTTTGCATGAAAAATCGTGAACTATAGTCTTTGCATGAAAATCGTGAATTATAGTCTTTGCATGAAAATCGAACTATAGTCTTTGCATGAAAATCGTGAACTATAGTCTTTTGCATGAAAATTCGTGAACTATAGTCTTTGCATGAAAAATCGTGAACTATAGTCTTTGCATGAAAATCGTGAACTATAGTCTTTGCATGAAAATCGTGAACTATAGTCTTTGCATGAAATTCGTGAATCTATAGTCTTTGCATGAAAAATCGTGACTATAGTCTTTGCATGAAAAATCGTGAACTATAGTCTTTGCATGAAAAATCGTGAACTATAGTCTTTGCATGAAAAATCGTGAACTATAGTCTCTTTGCATGAAAATTCGTGAATTATAGTCTTTGCATAAAATTCGTGAATTATAGTCTTTGCATGAAAATTCGTGAACTATAGTGTTTTGCATGAAAAATCGTGAACTATAGTCTTTGCATGAAAAATCAAACTATAGTCTTTGCATGAAAATCGTGAACTATAGTCTTTTGCATGAAAAATCGTGAACTATAGTCTTTGCATGAAAATCGTGAACTATAGTCTTTGCATGAAAAATCGTGAACTATAGTCTTTTGCATGAAAAATCGAATTATAGTCTTTGCATGAAAAATCGTGAACTATAGTCTTTTGCATGAAAAATCGTGAACTATAGTCTTTGCATGAAAAATCGTGAATTATAGTCTTTTGCATGAAAATCGTGAACTATAGTCTTTTGCATGAAAAATCGTGAACTATAGTCTTTTGCATGAAAATCGTGAACTATAGTCTTTGCAAAAATCGTGAACTATAGTCTTTGCATGAAAATTGTGAACTATAGTCTTTGCATGAAAATCGTGAACTATAGTCTTTGCATGAAAAATCGTGAATTATAGTCTTTGCATGAAAAATCGTGAACTATAGTCTTTGCATGAAAATCGTGAACTATAGTCTTTGCATGAAAATCGTGAACTATAGTCTTTTACATGAAAAATTGTGAACTATAGTCATTTGCATGAAAATCGTGAATTATAGTCTTTTCCATGAAAAATCGTGAACTATAGTCTTTGCATGAAAATTCGTGAACTATAGTCTTTGCATGAAAAATCGTGAACTATAGTCTTTTGCATGAAAAATCGTGAACTATAGTCTTTTGCATGAAAAATCGTGAACTATAGTCTTGCATGAAAATTCGTGAACTATAGTCTTTGCATGAAAATCGACTATAGTCTTTGCATGAAAATTCGTGAACTATAGTCTTTGCATGAAAATCGTGAACTATAGTCTTTTGCATGAAAAATGAACTATAGTCTTTTGCATGAAAAATCGTGAACTATAGTCTTTGCATGAAAAATCGTGAACTATAGTCTTTGCATGAAAATTCGTGAACTATAGTCTTTTGCATGAAAAATCGTGAACTATAGTCTTTTCATGAAAATCGTGAATATAGTCTTTGCATGAAAATTCGTGAATATAGTCTTTGCATGAAAATGTAAAAGTACTTTTAACTATAGTCTTTGGTATAAAATCATGAACTATAGTCTTTTGCATGAAAATCAACTATAGTCTTTGTATGAAAATCGTGAACTATAGTCTTTGCATGATGAAAATCGTGAACTATAGTCTTTGCATGAAAATCGTGAACTATAGTCTTTGCATGAAAAATCGTGAATTATAGTCTTTGCATGAAAATTCGTGAACTATAGTCTTTGCATGAAAATCGTGACTATAGTCTTTAAAAAAAGTGAACTATAGTCTTTGCATGAAAAATCGTGAATTATAGTCTTTTGCATGAAAATCGTGAACTATAGTCTTTGCATGAAAAATCGTGAATTATAGTCTTTGCATGAAAATGAATATGGACTCTTTGCATGAAAATCGTGAACTATAGTCTTTGCATGAAAAATCGTGAACTATAGTCTTTTGCATGAAAAATCGTGAACTATAGTCTTTGCATGAAAATCGTGAACTATAGTCTTTTGCATGAAAAATCGTGAACTATAGTCTTTTGCATGAAAAATCGAACTATAGTCTTTGCATGAAAATTCGTGAACTATAGTCTTTGCATAAAAATCGTGAACTATAGTCTTTGCATGAAAATTCGTGAATTATAGTCTTTGCATGAAAATCGTGAATATAGTCTCTTTGCATGAAAAATCGTGAACTATAGTCTTTGCATGAAAAATCGTGAATTATAGTCTTTTGCATGAAAATCGTGAACTATAGTCTCTTTGCATGAAAATCGTGAACTATAGTGTTTTGCATGAAAATCGTGAATTATAGTCTTTGCATGAAAAATCGTGAACTATAGTCTTTGCATGAAAAATCGAACTATAGTCTTTGCATGAAAATCGTAAACTATAGTCTCTTTTTGTTGATGAAAATCGTGAACTATAGTCTTTGCATGAAAATCGTGAACTATAGTCTTTTGCATGAAAATCGTGAACTATAGTTTTGCATGAAAATCGTGAACTATAGTCTTTTATGAAAATCGTGAATTATAGTCTTTGCATGAAAAACTGTGAACTATAGTCTTTTGCATGAAAATCGTGAACTATAGTCTCTTTGCATGAAAATCGTGAATTATAGTCTCTTTGCATGAAAAATCGTGAACTATAGTCTTTGCATGAAAATCGTGAACTATAGTCTTTTGCATGAAAATCGTGAATTATAGTCTCTTTGCATGAAAAATCGTGAACTATAGTCTTTGCATGAAAAATCGTGAACTATAGTCTTTTGCACGAAAAATCGTGAAGTATAGTCTTTGCATGAAAAATCGTGAACTATAGTTTTTTGCATGAAAAATCGTGAACTATAGTCTTTGCATGAAAAATCGTGAATTATAGTCTTTTATGATGAAAATCGTGAACTATAGTCTTTGCATGAAAATCGTGAACTATAGTCTTTGCATGAAAAATCGTGAACTATAGTCTTTGCATGAAAATCGTGAACTATAGTCTTTGCATGAAAATTCGTGAACTATAGTCTTTGTATGAAAAATCGTGAACTATAGTCTTTTGCATGAAAATTCGTGAACTATAGTCTTTGCATGAAAATCGTGAACTATAGTCTTTTCAATGAAAATCGTGAACTATAGTCTTTGCATGAAAATCGTGAACTATAGTCTTTGCATGAAAATGTGCATGAACTATAGTCTTTGCATGAAAATGCATGAACTATAGTCTTTGTATGAAAATCGTGAACTATAGTCTTTGTAATGAAAATTCGTGAACTATAGTCTTTGCATGAAAAATCGTGAACTATAGTCTTTGCATGAAAATCGTGAACTATAGTCTTTTGCATGAAAAATCGTGAATTATAGTCTCTTTGCATGAAAATCGTGAACTATAGTCTTTTGCATGAAAATCGTGAACTATAGTCTTTGCATGAAAATCGTGAATTATAGTCTTTGCATGAAAAATTGTGAACTATAGTCTTTGCATGAAAATCGTGAACTATAGTCTTTTGCATGAAAAATCGTGAACTATAGTCTTTGCATGAAAATCGTGAACTATAGTCTTTGCATGAAAAATCGTGAATTATAGTCTTTGCATGAAAAATCGTGAACTATAGTCTTTTGCATGAAAAATTCGTGAACTATAGTCTTTGTATGCAAAAATCGTGAACTATAGGTTTTGCATGAAAATTCGTGAACTATAGTCTTTGCATGAAAAATCGTGAACTATAGTCTTTGCATGAAAATCGTGAACTATAGTCTTTGCATGAAAATCGTGAATTATAGTCTTTTGCATGAAAATCGTGAACTATAGTCTTTGCATGAAAATCGTGAACTATAGTCTTTGCATGAAAATCGTGAATTATAGTCTTTTACATGAAAATCGTGAACTATAGTCTCTTTGCATGAAAAATCGTAAACATTGTAGTTTTGTATTAAAAATCGTGAACTATAGTCTTTTGCATGAAAAATCGTGAACTATAGTCTTTTGCATGAAAATCGTGAACTATAGTCTTTGCATGAAAAATCGTGAATTATAGTCTTTGCATGAAAATGTGAACATGTCTTTTCATGAAAAATCGTGAACTATAGTCTTTGCATGAAAATCGTGAATCTATAGTCTTTGCATGAAAATCGTGAATTATAGTCTCTTTGCATGAAAATCGTGAACTATAGTCTTTGCATGAAAATCGTGAACTATAGTCTTTTGCATGAAAATCGTGAACTATAGTCTTTTGATGAAAATCGTGAACTATAGTCTTTGCATGAAAATCGTGAACTATAGTTTTGCATGAAAATCGTGAACTATAGTCTTTTGCATGAAAATCGTGAACTATAGTCTTTGCATGAAAATCGAATTATAGTCTTTGCATGAAAAATCGTGAACTATAGTCTTTTGCATGAAAAATCGTGAACTATAGTCTTTGCATGAAAAATCGTGAATTATAGTCTTTGCATGAAAATTGTGAACTATAGTCTTTTGCATGAAAATCGTGAACTATAGTCTTTGCATGAAAATCGTGAACTATAGTCTTTGCATGAAAATCGTGAACTATAGTCTTTGCATGAAAAATCGTGAACTATAGTCTTTGCATGAAAAATCGTGAACTATAGTCTTTGCATGAAAAATCGTGAACTATAGTCTTTGCATGAAAATTCGTGAACTATAGTCTTTGCATGAAAAATCGTGAACTATAGTCTTTTGCATGAAAATTGTGAATTATAGTCTCTTTGCATGAAAATCGTGAACTATAGTCTTTTGCATGAAAAATCGTGAACTATAGTCTTTTGCATGAAAATCGTGAACTATAGTCTTTGCAT
This sequence comes from Xenia sp. Carnegie-2017, assembly GCF_021976095.1. Classification (NCBI taxonomy): domain Eukaryota; kingdom Metazoa; phylum Cnidaria; class Anthozoa; order Malacalcyonacea; family Xeniidae; genus Xenia; species Xenia sp. Carnegie-2017. The sequence goes on along the minus strand of NW_025813483.1, from coordinate 15,615,024 downwards.
GAAAAATCGTGAACTATAGTCTCTTTGCATGAAAATTCGTGAACTATAGTCTTTTGCATGAAAATCGTGAACTATAGTCTTTGCATGAAAATCGTGAACTATAGTCTTTGCATGAAAAATCGTGAATCTATAGTCTTTGCATGAAAATCGTGACTATAGTCTTTGCATGAAAATTCGTGAACTATAGTCTTTGCATGAAAATCGTGAATTATAGTCTTTGCATGAAAATCGAACTATAGTCTTTGCATGAAAAATCGTGAATTATAGTCTTTGCATGAAAATCGTGAATTATAGTCTTTTGCATGAAAATCGTGAACTATAGTCTTTGCATGAAAAATCGTGAACTATAGTCTTTTGCATGAAAATCGTGAACTATAGTCTTTGCATGAAAAATGAACTATAGTCTTTGCATGAAAATCGTGAACTATAGTCTTTGCATGAAAAATCGTGAACTATAGTCTTTCATGAAAATTCGTGAACTATAGTCTTTGCATGAAAAATCGTGAACTATAGTCTTTTGCATGAAAATTCGTGAACTATAGTCTTTGCATAAAAATCGTGAACTATAGTCTCTTTGCATGAAAATCGTGAATTATAGTCTTTTGCATGAAAAATCGTGAACTATAGTCTTTGCATGAAAATCGTGAACTATAGTCTTTGCATGAAAATTCGTGAATTATAGTCTTTGCATGAAAATTCGTGAATTATAGTCTTTGCATGAAAAACGTGAACTATAGTCTTTTGCATGAAAATCGTGAACTATAGTCTTTGCATGAAAATCGTGAACTATAGTCTCTTTGCATGAAAAATCGTGAACTATAGTCTTTGCATGAAAATCAAACTATAGTCTTTATATGAAAAAATTTGAACTATAGTCTTTGCATGAAAAATCGTGAATATAGTAGTTTTGCATGAAAATTCGTGAACTATAGTCTTTTGCATGAAAAATCGTGAACTATAGTCTTTGCATGAAAATCGTGAATTATAGTCTTTGCATGAAAAATCGTGAACTATAGTCTTTGCATGAAAAATCGTGAACTATAGTCTCTTTGCATGAAAATCGTGAACTATAGTCTTTGCATGAAAAATTGTGAACTATAGTCTTTGCATGAAAAATCGTGAACTATAGTCTTTGCATGAAAAATCGTGAACTATAGTCTTTGCATGAAAATCGTGAACTATAGTCTCTTTGTATGAAAAATCGTGAACTATAGTGTTTTGCATGAAAATCGTGAACTATAGTCTTTGCATGAAAATCGTGAATCTATAGTCTCTTTGCATGAAAATCGTGAACTATAGTCTTTGCATGAAAATCGTGAACTATAGTCTTTGCATGAAAATCGAATTATAGTCTTTGCATGAAAATCGTGAACTATAGTCTTTGCATGAAAAATCGTGAACTATAGTCTTTTGCATGAAAAATCGTGAACTATAGTCTTTTATGAAAAATCGTGAACTATAGTCTTTTGCATGAAAATCGTGAATATAGTCTTTGCATGAAAATTCGTGAACTATAGTCTTTGCATGAAAATGTGTAAAGCATGAACTATAGTCTTTGCATAAAATCGTGAACTATAGTCTTTTGCATGAAAATCGTGAACTATAGTCTTTGCATGAAAATTCGTGAACTATAGTCTTTGCATGAAAATCGTGAACTATAGTCTTTTGCATGAAAAATCGTGAACTATAGTCTCTGCATGAAAAATCGTGAAATATAGTCTTTTGCATGAAAAATTTTGAAGTATAGTCTTTGCATGAAAATCGTGAACTATAGTCTTTGCATGAAAATCGTGAATTATAGTCTTTTGCATGAAAAATCGTGAACTATAGTCTTTGCATGAAAATCGTGAACTATAGTCTTTTGCATGAAAATCGTGAACTATAGTCTCTTTGCATGTGAAAATCGTGAACTATAGTCTTTGCATGAAAATCGAACTATAGTCTTTGCATGAAAAATCGTGAACTATAGTCTTTGCATGAAAATCGTGAACTATAGTCTTTGCATGAAAATCGTGAACTATAGTCTTTTGCATGAAAATCGTGAACTATAGTCTTTGCATGAAAAATCGTGAACTATAGTCTTTTGCATGAAAATCGTGAACTATAGTCTTTGCATGAAAATCGAACTATAGTCTTTGCATGAAAATCGTGAACTATAGTCTTTGCATGAAAATCGTGAACTATAGTTTTGCATGAAAATCGTGAACTATAGTCTTTGCATGAAAAATCGTGAACTATAGTCTTTTGCATGAAAAATCGTGAATTATAGTCTTTGCATGAAAAACGTGAACTATAGTCTTTGCATGAAAAATCGTGAACTATAGTCTTTTGCATGAAAATCGTGAATTATAGTCTTTTGCATGAAAATCGTGAACTATAGTCTTTGCATGAAAAAATCGTGAACTATAGTCTTTGCATGAAAAATCGTGAATTATAGTCTTTGCATGAAAAATCGTGAACTATAGTCTTTGCATGAAAAATCAAACTATTGTGTTTTTGCATGAAAAATCGTGAACTATAGTCTTTGCATGAAAAATTCGTGAACTATAGTCTTTGCATGAAAATCGTGAACTATAGTCTTTGCATGAAAAATCGTGAACTATAGTCTTTGCATGAAAATCGAACTATAGTGTTTTGCATGAAAAATCGTGAACTATAGTCTTTGCATGAAAAATCGTGAATTATAGTCTTTGCATGAAAATCGTGAACTATAGTCTTTTGCATGAAAATCGTGAACTATAGTCTTTGCATGAAAATCGTGAACTATAGTCTCTTTGCATGAAAAATCGTGAACTATAGTCTTTTGCATGAAAAATCGTGAACTATAGTCTTTGTGATGAAAAATCGTGAACTATAGTCTTTGCATGAAAATTGTGAACTATAGTCTTTGCATGAAAAATCGTGAACTATAGTCTTTTGCATGAAAAATCGTGAACTATAGTCTTTTGCATGAAAATCGTGAACTATAGTCTTTGCATGAAAAATCGTGAATTATAGTCTTTGCATGAAAAATCGTGAACTATAGTCTTTGCATGAAAATCGTGAACTATAGTCTTTTGCATGAAGAATCGTGAATTATAGTCTTTTACATGAAAAATTGTGAACTATAGTCTTTTGCATGAAAAATCGTGAACTATAGTCTTTGCATGAAAAATCGTAAACTATAGTCTTTACATGAAAATTCGTGAACTATAGTCTTTGCATGAAAAATCGTGAACTATAGTCTTTGCATGAAAAATCGTGAACTATAGTCTTTGCATGAAAATCGTGAACTATAGTCTTTGCATGAAAATTCGTGAACTATAGTCTTTTGCATGAAAAATCGTGACTATAGTCTTTGCATGAAAATCGTGAATTATAGTCTTTGCATGAAAAATCGTGAACTATAGTCTTTGCATGAAAATCGTGAACTATAGTCTTTGCATGAAAATCGTGAACTATAGTCTCTTTGCATGAAAATCGTGAACTATAGTCTCTTTGCATGAAAATCTGTGAACTATAGTCTTTTGCATGAAAATCGTGAACTATAGTCTTTTCATGAAAATCGTGAAATATAGTCTTTTGCATGAAAATTCGTGAACTATAGTCTTTGCATGAAAATGTAAAGGCATTAACTATAGTTTTTGCATAAAATCATGAACTATAGTCTTTTGCATGAAAAATCGTGAATTATAGTCTTTTACATGAAAAATCGTGAACCATAATCTTTCAAATGAAAAATCGTGAAATATAGTCTTTTCCATGAAAAATTGTGAACTATAGTCTTTCGCATGAAAAAATCGTGAATTATAGTCTCTTTTGCATGAAAATGTGAACTATAGTCTTTTGCATGAAAATCGTGAACTATAGTCTTTGCATGAAAAATCGTGAACTATAGTCTTTGCATGAAAATCGTGAATTATAGTCTTTTGCATGAAAAATCGTGAACTATAGTCTTTTGCATGAAAATCGTGAACTATAGTCTCTTTGCATGAAAATCGTGAACTATAGTCTTTTGCATGAAAATTCGTGAACTATAGTCTTTGCATGAAAAATCGTGAACTATAGTGTCTTTGCATGAAAATCGTGAACTATAGTCTTTTGCATGAAAAATCGTGAACTATAGTCTTTGCATGAAAAATCGTGAATTATAGTCTCTTTGCATGAAAATCGTGAACTATAGTCTTTGCATGAAAATCGTGAACTATAGTCTTTGCATGAAAATCGTGAACTATAGTCTTTGCATGAAAATCGTGAACTATAGTCTTTGCATGAAAATCGTGAACTATAGTCTCTTTGCATGAAAAATCGTGAACTATAGTCTTTGCATGAAAATCGTGAACTATAGTCTTTCATGTGAAAAATCGTGAACTATAGTCTTTGCATGAAAAATCGTGAACTATAGTCTTTGCATGAAAAATCGTGAACTATAGTCTTTGCATGAAAAATCGTGAACTATAGTCTTTTACATGAAAATCGTGAACTATAGTCTTTGCATGAAAATCGTGAACTATAGTCTTTGCATGAAAAATCGTGAACTATAGTCTTTGCATGAAAATCGTGAACTATAGTCTTTGCATGAAAATTCGTGAACTATAGTCTTTGCATGAAAAATCGTGACTATAGTCTTTGCATGAAAATTCGTGAACTATAGTCTTTGCATGAAAATCGTGAACTATAGTCTTTGCATGAAAATCGTGAACTATAGTCTTTTGCATGAAAATTCGTGAATTATAGTCTTTGCATGAAAATTCGTGAACTATAGTCTTTGCATGAAAATCGTGAACTATAGTCTTTTGCATGAAAAATCGTGAATTATAGTCTTTGCATGAAAATCGTGAACTATAGTCTCTTTGCATGAAAAATCGTGAACTATAGTCTTTAAATCAAACTATAGTCTTTGCATGAAAATTTGAACTATAGTCTTTGCATGAAAATCGTGAACTATAGTCTTTTGCATGAAAAATCGTGAACTATAGTGTTTTGCATGAAAATCGTGAACTATAGTCTTTGCATGAAAAATCGTGAATTATAGTCTTTGGCATGAAAAATGTGAACTATAGTCTTTGCATGAAAATCGTGAACTATAGTCTTTTGCATGAAAATCGTGAATTATAGTCTTTTACATGAAAATTGTGAACTATAGTCTTTGCATGAAAATCGTGAACTATAGTCTTTGCATGAAAATCGAATTATAGTCTCTTTACATGAAAATCGTGAACTATAGTCTTTTGCATGAAAATCGTGAACTATAGTCTTTTGCATGAAAAATCGTGAACTATAGTCTCTTTGCATGAAAAATCGTGAACTATAGTCTTTTGCATGAAAATCGAACTATAGTCTTTGCATGAAAATCGTGAATTATAGTCTTTGCATGAAAATCGTGAACTATAGTCTTTGCATGAAAAATCGAACTATAGTCTCTTGCATGAAAATCGTGAACTATAGTCTTTGCATGAAAAATCGTGAATTATAGTCTTTGCATGAAAATCGTGAACTATAGTCTTTGCATGAAAATCGTGAACTATAGTCTTTGCATGAAAATTTGTGAACTATAGTCTTTTGCGAAAAATCGTGAACTATAGTCTTTTTCATGAAAATCGTGAAATATAGTCTTTTGCATGAAAATTCGTGAACTATAGTCTTTGCATGAAAATGTAAAAAGCATTAACTATAGTCTTTTGCATATGAAAATCGTGAACTATAGTCTTTGCATGAAAATCGTGAACTATAGTCTTGCATGAAAATTCGTGAACTATAGTCTTTTGCATGAAAATCGTGAACTATAGTCTTTTGCATGAAAATCGTGAACTATAGTCTTTACATGAAAAATCGTGAATTATAGTCTTTGCATGAAAATTTGAACTATAGTCTTTGCATGAAAATCGTGAATATAGTCTCTTTGCATGAAAATCGTGAATTATAGTCTTTTGCATGAAAATTCGTGAACTATAGTCTTTTGCATGAAAATCGTGAACTATAGTCTTTGCATGAAAAATCGTGAACTATAGTCTTTTGCATGAAAATCGTGAACTATAGTCTTTGCATGAAAAATCGTGAACTATAGTCTCTTTGCATGAAAAATCGTGAACTATAGTCTTTTGCATGAAAAATCGTGAACTATAGTCTTTGCATGAAAATCGTGAACTATAGTCTTTTGCATGAAAATTCGTGAACTATAGTCTTTGCATGAAAAATCGTGAACTATAGTCTTTTGCATGAAAATCGTGAACTATAGTCTTTTGCATGAAAATCGTGAACTATAGTCTTTGCATGAAAATTCGTGAACTATAGTCTTTGCATGAAAATCGTGAACTATAGAGTTTTGCATGAAAATCGTGAACTATAGTCTTTTGCATGAAAATCGTGAACTATAGTCTTTTGCATGAAAATCGTGAATTATAGTCTTTGCATGAAAAATCGTGAACTATAGTCTTTTGCATGAAAAATCGTGAACTATAGTCTCTTTGCATGAAAATCGTGAATTATAGTCTTTACATGAAAATCGTGAACTATAGTCTTTGCATGAAAAATCGTGAACTATAGTCTTTGCATGAAAATCGTGAATTATAGTCTTTGCATGAAAAATCGTGAACTATAGTCTTTGCATGAAAATCGTGAACTATAGTCTTTTGCATGAAAATCGTGAACTATAGTCTTTGCATGAAAATTCGTGAACTATAGTCTTTGCATGAAAATCGTGAACTATAGTCTTTGCATGAAAATCGTGAACTATAGTCTTTGCATGAAAATCGTGAACTATAGTCTTTTGCATGAAAAATGTGAACTATAGTCTTTGCATGAAAAATCGTGAATTATAGTCTTTTATGAAAAATCGTGAACTATAGTCTTTGCATGAAAATCGTGAACTATAGTCTCTTGCATGAAAATCGTGAACTATAGTCTTTGCATGAAAAATCGTGAACTATAGTCTTTTGCATGAAAAATCGTGAACTATAGTCTTTTGCATGAAAATCGTGAACTATAGAGTTTTGCATGAAAATCGTGAACTATAGTCTTTGCATGAAAATCGTGAACTATAGTCTTTTGCATGAAAATCGTGAACTATAGTCTTTTGCATGAAAATCGTGAACTATAGTCTTTGCATGAAAATCGTGAATTATAGTCTTTGCATGAAAATCGTGAACTATAGTCTTTGCATGAAAATCGTGAACTATAGTCTTTGCATGAAAATCGTGAATTATAGTCTTTGCATGAAAATCGGAACTATAGTCTTTTGCATGAAAATCGTGAACTATAGTCTTTGCATGAAAAATCGGGAACTATAGTCTTTTACATGAAAATTCGTGAACTATAGTCTTTAGCATGAAAAATCGTGAACTATAGTCTTTGCATGAAAAATCGTGAACTATAGTCTTTGCATGAAAATCGTGAACTATAGTCTTTGCATGAAAATTCGTGAACTATAGTCTTTGCATGAAAAATCGTGACTATAGTCTTTGCATGAAAAATTGTGAATTATAGTCTTTGCATGAAAATCGTGAACTATAGTCTCTTTGCATGAAAATCGTGAACTATAGTCTTTGCATGAAAATTCGTGAACTATAGTCTTTATGAAAATCGTGAACTATAGTCTTTGCATGAAAACGTGAACTATAGTCTTTGCATGAAATACGTGAACTATAGTCTTTCATGAAAATACGTGAAATATAGTCTTTTGCATGAAAATTCGTGAACTATAGTCTTTGCATGAAAATGTGTAAAAGGCATTAATCTATAGTCTTTGCATGAAAATGCGTGAACTATAGTCTTTGCATGAAAAATCAAACTATAGTGTTTTGCATGAAAATCGTGAACTATAGTCTTGCATGAAAAATCGTGAACTATAGTCTTTTGCATGAAAATCGTGAACTATAGTCTTTGCATGAAAAATCGTGAATTATAGTCTTTGCATGAAAATCGTGAAACTATGGTTTGCATGAAAATTCGTGAACTATAGTGTCTTTGCATGAAAAATCGTGAACTATAGTCTTTGCATGAAAAATCGTGAATTATAGTCTTTATATGAAAAATCGAACTATAGTCTTTTGCATGAAAATCGTGAACTATAGTCTTTGCATGAAAATCGTGAACTATAGTGTTTTGCATGAAAATTCGTGAACTATAGTCTCTTTGCATGAAAAATCGTGAATCTATGTCTTTTGCATGAAAATCGTGAACTATAGTCTTTTGCATGAAAAATCGTGAACTATAGTCTTTGCATGAAAATCGTGAATTAAAGTTCTTTGCATGAAAATCGTGAACTATAGTCTTTTGCATGAAAATCGTGAACTATAGTCTTTGCATGAAAATCGTGAATTATAGTCTTTGCATGAAAAATTGTGAACTATAGTCTCTTTGCATGAAAAATCGTGAACTATAGTCTTTGCATGAAAATCGTGAACTATAGTCTTTTACATGAAAATTCGTGAACTATAGTCTCTTTGCATGAAAAATCGTGAACTATAGTCTTTGCATGAAAATCGTGAACTATAGTCTTTGCATGAAAATCGTGAACTATAGTCTTTGCATGAAAATTCGTGAACTATAGTCTTTGCATTAAAAATCGTGGACTTATAGTCTTTGCATGAAAATTCGTGAATTATAGTCTTTGCATGAAAACTCGTGAACTATAGTCTTTGCATGAAAAATCGTGAACTATAGTCTTTGCATGAAAATCGTGAACTATAGTCTTTGCATGAAAAATCGTGAACTATAGTCTTTGTGCATGAAAATTTGTGAACTATAGTCTTTTGTATATGAATCATAGTCTTTTCTTATGAAAATACGTGAAATATAGTCTTTTGCATGAAAATCGTGAACTATAGTCTTTGCATGAAAATGTGTGTGAATTAACTATAGTCTTTGGCATGAAAATGCATGAACTATAGTCTCTTTGCATGAAAAATCGTAACTATAGTCTTTGTATGAAAATCGAACTATAGTCTCTTTGCATGAAAATCGTGAACTATAGTCTTTGCATGAAAAATCGTGAACTATAGTCTTTTACATGAAAAATCGTGAATTATAGTCTTTGCATGAAAATTTTGAACTATAGTCTTTGCATGAAAATCGTGACTTATAGTCTCTTTGCATGAAAAAATTCGTGAACTATAGTCTCTTTGCATGAAAATCGTGAATTATAGTCTTTTGCATGAAAATCGTGAATTATAGTCTTTACATGAAAAATCGTGAACTATAGTCTTTTCCATGAAAAAATCGTGAACTATAGTCTTTGCATGAAAATCGTGAACTATAGTCTTTTGCATGAAAATTCTGAATATAGTCTTTGCATGAAAAATCGTGAACTATAGTCTTTTATGAAAATCGTGAACTATAGTGTTTTGCATGAAAAATCGTGAACTATAGTCTTTTGCATGAAAAATCGTGAATTAAAGTCTTTGGCATGAAAACTCGTGAACTATAGTCTTTTGCATGAAAAATCGTGAACTATAGTCTTTTGCATGAAAATCGTGAATTATAGTCTTTGCATGAAAATTGTGAACTATAGTCTCTTTGCATGAAAATCGTGAACTATAGTCTTTGTATGAAAAATCGTGAACTATAGTCTTTTTTACATGAAAATCGTGAACTATAGTCTTTGCATGAAAATCGTGAACTATAGTCTTTGCATGAAAAATCGTGAACTATAGTCTTTGCATGAAAAATCGTGAACTAGTGTCTTGCATGAAAATCGTGAACTATAGTCTTTGCATTAAAAATCGTGACTTATAGTCTTTGCATGAAAATTCGTGAATTAAAGTCTTTTGAATGAAAAATTCGTGAACTATAGTCTTTGCATGAAAATCGTGAACTATAGTCCTTTGCATGAAAATCGTGAACTATAGTCTTTGCATGAAAATCAAATCATAAATTCTTTTGCATGAAAATTTGTGAACTATAGTCTTTTAATGAAAATATGTGAATTATAGTCTTTTTCATGAAAATTCGGAAATATAGTCTTTTGCATGAAAATCGTGAACTATAGTCTTTGCATGAAAATGTAAAAGGCATTAACTATAGTCTTTGCATATAAATGCATGAACTATAGTCTTTGCATGAAAAATCGTGAACTATAGTCTTTATGAAAAATCGTGAACTATAGTCTTTGCATGAAAATCGTGAACTATAGTCTCTTTGCATGAAAAATCAAATATAGTCTTTACATGAAATCGTGAATTATAGTCTTTGCATGAAAAAATCTATAATCTATAGTCTTTGCATGAAAAATCGTGGACTATAGTCTTTTGCATGAAAAAATTGTGAACTATAGTCTTTGCATGAAATATCGTGAACTATAGTCTTTGCATGAAAAATCGTGAATTATAGTCTTTGCATGAAAATCGGAATATGGAGTCTTTTGCATGAAAACGTGAACTATAGTCTCTTTGCATGAAAATGTGAACTATAGTGTTTTGCATGAAAATTTGAACTATAGTCTTTGCATGAAAATCGTGAACTATAGTGTTTTGTAATGAAAATCGTGAACTATAGTGTTTTGCATGAAAATCGTGAACTATAGTCTTTGCATGAAAAATCGTGAATTAAAGTCTTGCATGAAAATCGTGAACTATAGTCTTTCCATGAAAAATCGTGAACTATAGTTTTTGCATGAAAATCGTGAATTATAGTCTTTTGCGAAAAATTCGTGAACTAGTCTTTAAAATGAAAATTGAACTATAGTCTTTTGCATGAAAACGTAAACTATAGTCTTTGCATGAAAATTCGTGAACTATAGTCTTTGCATGAAAAATCGTGAACTATAGTCTTTCGCATGAAAAAATCGTGAACTATAGTCTTTGCATGAAAAATCGTGAACTATAGTCTTTGCATGAAAATTCGTGAACTATAGTCTTTGCATAAAAACGTGACTAGTCTTTGCATGAAAATTCGTGAATTAAAGTCTTTGATGAAAATCGTGAACTATAGTCTCTTTGCATGAAAATCGTGAACTATGTCTTTGCATGAAAATTCGTGAACTATAGTCTTTGGCATAAAATCGTGAACTATAGTCTTTGCATGAAAATTGTGAACTATAGTCTTTGCATGAAAATGTGGAATATAGTCTCTTTTTGCATGAAAAAAGCTTGTTATAGTCTTTTGCATGAAAATTCGTGAACTATAGTCTTGGCATGAAAATGTGTAAAGGCATTAACTATAGTCTTTGGCATATAAAATGCATGAACTATAGTCTTTGCATGAAAAATCGTGAACTATTCTTTAGCGAAAATTCGTGAATATAGTCTTTGCATGAAAAATCGTCAACTATAGTCTTTGCATGAAAATCGTGAACTATAGTCTTTACATGAAAAATCGTGAATTATAGTCTTTGCATGAAAATCGTGAACTATAGTCTTTGCATGAAAATCGTGACTTATAGTCTTTTGCATGAAAATTGTGAACTATAGTTTCTTTGCATGAAAATCGTGAACTATAGTCTCTTTGCATGAAAAATCGTGAATTATAGTCTTTGCATGAAAAATCGTGAACTATAGTCTTTTGCATGAAAAATCGTGAACTATAGTCTTTGCATGAAAATCGTGAACTATAGTCTTTGCATGAAAAATCGTGAACTATAGTCTTTGCATGAAAAATTTGTGAACTATAGTCTCTTTGCATGAAAATCGTGAACTATAGTCTTTTCATGAAAATCGTGAACTATAGTCTTTTGTATGAAAAATTCGTGAACTATAGTCTTTGGCATGAAATGTAGGTAAAAGGCATTGAACTATAGTCTCTTTGATATAAAAATGCGTGAACTATAGTCTCTTTGCATGAAAATCGTGAACTATAGTCTTTTGCATGAAAAATCGTGAACTATAGTCTTTGCATGAAAAATCGTGAACTATAGTCTTTGCATGAAAATCGTGAACTATAGTCTTTGCATGAAAATCGTGAATTATAGTCTTTGCATGAAAATTCGTGAACTATAGTCTTTGCATGAAAATCGTGACTTATAGTCTTTGCATGTGAACTATAGTGTCTTTGCATGAAAATCGTGAACTATAGTCTTTGCATGAAAATCGTGAACTATAGTCTTTGCATGAAAAAATCGTGAACTATAGTCTTTTTCATGAAAAATCGTGAACTATAGTCTTTTGCATGAAAATCGTGAACTATAGTCTTTTGCATGAAAATTCGTGAACTATAGTCTCTTTGCATGAAAAATCGAACTATAGTCTTTTGCATGAAAATCGTGAACTATAGTCTTTTGCATGAAAAATCGTGAACTATAGTCTTTGCATGAAAATCGTGAATGTATAGTCTTTGGCATGAAAAATCGTGAACTATAGTCTTTTGCATGAAAATCGTGAACTATAGTCTTTGCATGAAAATCGAACTATAGTCTTTTACATGAAAATTGTGAACTATAGTCTTTGCATGAAAATCGTGAACTATAGTCTTTGCATGAAAAATCGTGAACTATAGTCTTTTGCATGAAAATTCGTGAACTATAGTCTTTGCATGAAAATTCGTGAACTATAGTCTTTGCATGAAAATCGTGAACTATAGTCTTTGCATGAAAAATCGTGAACTATAGTCTTGCATGAAAATTCGTGAACTATAGTCTTTGCATAAAAAAATCGTGATCTATAGTCTTTGCATGAAAATTCGTGAATTATAGTCTTTGATGAAAATCGTGAACTATAGTCTTTGCGAAAATCGTGAACTATAGTCTTTTGCATGAAAAATTCGTGAACTATAGTCTTTGCATGAAAAATCGTGAACTATAGTCTTTGCATGAAAATCGTGAACTATAGTCTTTTTAATGAAAATTTGAACTATAGTCTTTATGAATGAAAATCGTGACTTATAGTCTTTTGCATGAAAATTGGTGAACTATAGTCTTTTGCATGAAAAATCGTGAATTAAAGTCTTTTGCATGAAAAATCGTGAACTATAGTCTTTTGCATGAAAAATCGTGAATTATAGTCTTTTACATGAAAAATTGTGAACTATGGACTTTTCCATGAAAAATCGTGAACTATAGTCTTTTGCATGAAAAATCGTGAACTATAGTGTTTTGCATGAAAATTCTTGAACTATAGTCTTTTGCATGAAAAATCGTGAACTATAGTCTTTTGCATGAAAATCGTGAACTATAGTCTTTTGCATGAAAAATCGTGAACTATAGTCTTTTTGCATGAAAAATCGTGAACTATAGTCTTTGCATGAATCGTGAACTATAGTCTTTGCATGAAAATCGAACTATAGTCTTTGCATGAAAATCGTGAACTATAGTCTTTGCATGAAAATCGTGAATTATAGTCTTTTATATGTCGTGAACTATAGTCTTTGCATGAAAATCGTAAACTATAGTCTTTACATGAAAAATCGTGAACTATAGTCTTTGCATGAAAATCGTGAACTATAGTCTTTGCATGAAAAATCGTGAATATAGTCTTTGCATGAAAATCGTGAACTATAGTCTTTGCATAAAAAATTCGTGAACTATAGTCTTTGCATAAAAAATCGACTATAGTCTTTGCATGAAAATTGTGAATTATAGTCTTTGCATGAAAATCTCAGAACTATAGTCTCTTTGCATGAAAAATCGTGAACTATAGTCTTTGTAATGAAAATCGTGAATTATAGTCTTTGCATAAAATCGTGAATTATAGTCTTTGCATGAAAAACTGTGAACTATAGTGTTTTTGCATGAAAAATCGTGAATTATAGTCTTTTGCATGAAAAATCGTGAACTATAGTCTTTGCATGAAAATCGTGAACTATAGTCTTTGCATGAAAAAATCGTGAACTATAGTCTTTGCATGAAAATTGTGAACTATAGTCTTTTGCATGAAAAATCGTGAACTATAGTGTTTTGCATGAAAATCGTGAACTATAGTCTTTGCATGAAAATCGTGAACTATAGTGTTTTGCATGAAAAATCGTGAACTATAGTTTTGCATGAAAATCGTGAACTATAGTCTTTGCATGAAAATCGTGAATTAGTCTTTGCATGAAAATCGTGAACTATAGTCTTTGCATGAAAAATCGTGAACTATAGTCTCTTTGCATGAAAATCGTGAACTATAGTCTTTGCATGAAAAATTCGTGAACTATAGTCTTTGCATGAAAATCGAACTATAGTCTTTGCATGAAAATCGTGAATTATAGTCTTTACATGAAAATCGTGAACTATAGTCTTTGATGAAAATCGTAAACTATAGTCTTTTGCATGAAAAATCGTGAACTATAGTCTTGCATGAAAATCGTGAACTATAGTCTTTGCATGAAAAATCGTGAACTATAGTTTTATGAAAATCGTGAATTATAGTCTTTTACATGAAAAATCGTGAACTATAGTCTTTGCATGAAAATCGTGAACTATAGTGTCTTTGCATGAAAAATCGTGAACTATAGTCTTTTGATGAAAAATCGTGAATTATAGTCTTTGCATGAAAATCGTGAACTATAGTCTTTGTAATGAAAATCGTGAACTATAGTCTTTGCATGAAAATTCGTGAACTATAGTCTTTTGCATGAAAATCGTGAACTATAGTCTTTTCATGAAAACATGAAATATAGTCTTTTGCATGAAAAATCGTGAACTATAGTCTTGGCATGAAAAAATGTGTAAAAAGCATTAACTATAGTCTCTTTGCATAAAATGCGTGAACTATAGTCTTTTGCATGAAAATCGTGAACTATAGTCTTTGCATGAAAAATTCGTGAACTATAGTCTTTTGCATGAAAATCGTGAACTATAGTCTTTGCATGAAAATCGTGAACTATAGTCTTTACATGAAAATCGTGAATTATAGTCTTTGCATGAAAATCGTGAATCTATAGTCTTTTGCATGAAAAATCGTGAACTATAGTCTTTGCATGAAAATCGTGAATTATAGTCTTTGCATGAAAATTGTGAACTATAGTCTTTTGCATGAAAATTCGTGAACTATAGTCTTTGCATGAAAATCGTGAACTATAGTCTTTTGCATGAAAATCGTGAACTATAGTCTTTGCATGAAAAATCGTGAATTATAGTCTTTGCATGAAAAATCGTGAACTATAGTCTTTTGCATGAAAATCGTGAACTATAGTCTTTGCATGAAAAATCGTGAACTATAGTCTTTTGCATGAAAAATCGTGAACTATAGTCTTTGCATGAAAAATCGAACTATAGTGTTTTGCATGAAAAATCGGAACTATAGTCTTTTGCATGAAAATCGTGAACTATAGTCTTTGCATGAAAATCGTGAATTAAAGTCTTTGGCATGAAAACTCGTGAACTATAGTCTTTTCCATGAAAAATCGTGAACTATAGTCTTTTGCATGAAGAATCGTGAATTATAGTCTTTTACATGAAAAATTGTGAACTATAGTCTTTGCATGAAAATCGTGAACTATAGTCTTTGCATGAAAATCGTGAACTATAGTCTTTACATGAAAATCGTGAACTATAGTCTTTGCATGAAAAATCGTGAACTATAGTCTTTGCATGAAAAAATCGTGAACTATATAGTCTCTTTGCATGAAAAATCGTGAACTATAGTTTTGCATGAAAATCGTGAACTATAGTCTCTTTGCATGAAAAATCGTGAATTATAGTCTTTGCATGAAAATCGTGAACTATAGTCTTTGCATGAAAATCGTGAACTATATAGTCTTGCATGAAAAATCGTGAACTATAGTCTTTGCATGAAAAAATCGTGAATTATAGTCTTTGCATGAAAATTCGTGAACTATAGTCTTTGCATGAAAATCGTGAACTATAGTCTTTGCATGAAAAATTTGTTAACTATAGTCTCTTTTATGTGAAAAATCGTGAACTATAGTCTTTTTCATGAAAAATCGTGAAATATAGTCTTTTGCATGAAAATTCGTGAACTATAGTCTTGGCATGAAAATGTGTAAAAGCATTAACTATAGTCTTTGGCATAAAATGCATGAACTATAGTCTTTGCATGAAAATCGTGAATTATAGTCTTTACATGAAAATTCGTGAACTATAGTCTTTGCATGAAAAATCGAACTATAGTCTTTGCATGAAAAATCGTGAATTATAGTCTCTTTACATGAAAATCGTGAACTATAGTCTTTTGCATGAAAAATCGAACTATAGTCTTTGCATGAAAAATCGTGAACTATAGGTTTTCATGCAAAATCGTGAACTATAGTCTTTGCATGAAAATCGTGAATTATAGTGTTTTGCATGAAAAATCGTGAACTATAGTGTTTTGCATGAAAAATCGTGAACTATAGTCTTTTGCATGAAAAATCGTGAATTAAAGTCTTTTGCATGAAAACTCGTGAACTATAGTCTTCATGAAAATCGTGAACTATAGTCTTTGCATGAAAATCGTGAATTATAGTCTTTTACATGAAAAATTGTGAACTATAGTCTTTTGCATGAAAATCGTGAACTATAGTCTTTGCATGAAAATCGTGAATTATAGTCTTTACATGAAAATCGTGAATATAGTCTTTTGCATGAAAAATCGTGAACTATAGTCTTTGCATGAAAATCGTGAATTATAGTCTTTACATGAAAATCGTGAACTATAGTCTTTGCATGAAAATCGTAAACTATAGTCTTTTGCATGAAAATTCGTGAACTATAGTCTTGCATGAAAATCGTGAACTATAGTCTTTGCATGAAAAATCGTGAACTATAGTCTTTTGCATGAAAAATTGTGAACTATAGTCTTGCATGAAAAATTCGTGAACTATAGTCTCTTTGCATGAAAATCGTGAACTATAGTCTTTGCATGAAAATCGTGAACTATAGTCTTTGCATGAAAATCGTGAACTATAGTCTTTTGCATGAAAAAACTATAGTCTCTTTGCATGAAAAATCGTGAACTATAGTCTTTTGCATGAAAAATCGTGAACTATAGTCTTTGCATGAAAATCGTGAATTATAGTCTTTGCATGAAAATCGTGAACTATAGTCTTTGCATGAAAACTCGTGAACATAGTCTTTAATGAAAAATCGTGAACTATAGTCTTTGCATGAAAAATCGTGAACTATAGTCTTTGCATGAAAAATTGTGAAATTAGTCTCTTTGTACAAAAAAATCGTGAACTATAATCTTTGCATGAAAAATTTGTGAACTATAGTCTTTATATGAAAAATGTGAACTATAGTCTCTTTTCATGAAAATCGTGAAATATAGATTTTGCATGAAAATTCGTGAACTATAGTCTTGGTATGAAAATGTGTAAAGCAAAACTATAGTCTTTGGCATAAAATGTCGTGAACTATAGTCTCTTTGCATGAAAATCGTGAATTATAGTCTTTACATGAAAATTGTGAACTATAGTCTTTGCATGAAAAAATGTGAACTATAGTCTTTTGCATGAAAAATCGTGAACTATAGTCTTTACATGAAAATCGTGAACTATGGTCTTTCCATGAAAAATCGAACTATAGTTTTTGCATGAAAAATCGTGAACTATAGTGTTTTTGCATGAAAATTCGTGAACTATAGTCTTTGCATGAAAATCGAACTATAGTTTTGCATGAAAAAATCGTGAACTATAGGTTTTGCATGAAAAATCGTGAACTATAGTCTTTGCATGAAAATCGTGAATTAAAGTCTCTTTGCATGAAAATCGTGAACTATAGTCTTTTCCATGAAAAATCGTGAACTATAGTCTCTTTGCATGAAAATCGAATATAGTCTTTACATGAAAATTGTGAACTATAGTCTCTTTGCATGAAAAATCGTGAACTATAGTCTTGTATGAAAAATCGTGAATTATAGTCTTTTGATGAAAATTCAAACTATAGTCTTTGCATGAAAACGTGAACTATAGTCTTTGCATGAAAATCGTGAATTATAGTCTTTGCATGAAAATCGTGAACTATAGTCTTTTGCATGAAAAATCGTGAACTATAGTCTTTGCATGAAAATCGTGAACTATAGTCTTTGCATGAAAAATCGTGAACTATAGTCTTTTGCATGAAAATCGTGAACTATAGTCTTTGCATGAAAAATTGTGAACTATAGTCTTGCATGAAAAATCGTGAACTATAGTCTTTGCATGAAAATCGTGACTATAGTCTTTGCATGAAAATTCGTGAATTATAGTCTTTGAATGAAAAATCGTGAATTATAGTCTTTGCATGAAAAATCGTGAACTATAGTCTTTGCATGAAAATTCGTGAACTATAGTCTTTGCATGAAAATCGTGAACTATAATCTTTTGCATGAAAAATTGTGAACTATAGTCTTTTGTACATGAAAATACGTGAACTATAGTCTTTTTTCATGAAAATGTGAAATATAGTCTTTGCATGAAAAATCGAACTATAGTGTTTTGCATGAAAATTTTGAACTATAGTCTTTTGCATGAAAATCGTGAACTATAGTCTTTTGCATGAAAATCGTGAACTATAGTCTTTTGCATGAAAAATCGTGAACTATAGTCTTTGCATGAAAAATCGTGAATTAAAGTCTTTGGCATAAAAATCGTGAACTATAGTCTTTTCATGAAAAATCGTGAACTATAGTCTTTGCATGAAAAGTGAATTATAGTCTTTACATGAAAAATTGTGAACTATAGTCTTTGCATGGAAAATCGTGAACTATAGTCTTTGCATGAAAAATCGTGAATTATAGTCTTTACATGAAAAATCGTGAATATGTCTTAAAATCGTGAACTATAGTCTTTGCATGAAAATCGTGAACTATAGTTTACATGAAAAATCGTGAACTATAGTTTTGCATGAAAATCGTGAACTATAGTCTTTTATATGAAAATCGTGAACTATAGTTCGCATGAAATCGTGAACTATAGTCTTTGCATGAAAAATCGTGAACTATAGTCTTTGCATGAAAATTGTGAACTATAGTCTTTGCATGAAAATTCGTGAACTATAGTCTTTAATAAAAATCGTGACTATAGTCTTTTGCATGAAAATTGGCGGAATTATAGTCTTTGAATGAAAATTGTGAATTATAGTCTTTGCATGAAAATCGTGAACTATAGTCTTTTGCATGAAAATTCGTGAACTATAGTCTTTTTATGAAAAATCGTGAACTATAATCTTTGCATTTAAAATCTTTGTTAACTATAGTCTTTGCATTTGGAAAAATCGTGAATATAGTCTTTCATGAAAATACGTGAATATAGTCTTTGCATTAAAAATCGTGAACTATAGTCTTTGGCATGAAAAATGTGTAAAAAGATTAACTATAGTCTTGGCATAAAATGCATTGAACTATAGTCTTTGCAAAAAAATCGTGAAGTATAGTCTTTGTATTTGAAAAATCAGTGAATTATAGTCTTTAAATGAAAAATCGTGAACTATAGTCTTTGTGATGAAATCGTAATATAGTCTTTGCATGAAAAATCGTGAACTATAGTCTTTGCATTAGAAAATTTTGAATCATGTCTTTTGCATTAAAATCGTGATTATAGTCTTTGCATGAAAATGGAACTATAATTTTTTGCATGAAAAATCGAACTAAAGTCTTTTGCATGAAAATGAAGTATAGTCTTTGCATGAAAATCGTGAACTATAGTCTTTACATGAAAATTGTGAACTATGGAGTCTTTGCATGAAAAATCGTGAACTATAGTCTTTGCATGAAAATCGTGAAGTAGTCTTTGGCGAAATTGAACTATAGTTTTGCATGAAAATCGTGAACTATAGTCTTTGCATGAAAATCGTGAAGTATAGTCTTTTGATGAAAAATCGTGAATTATAGTCTTTTGCATAAAAATTCGTGAACTATGGTCTTTGCATGAAAAATCGTGACTTATAGTCTTTGCATGAATTGGTGAACTATAGTCTTTGTAATGAAAAATCGTGTCTTTTGCATGAAAATCGTGAAGTATATTTGAAAAAATCGTGAATTATAGTCTCTTTACATGAAAATTGTGAACTATGATTTTCCATGAAAATCGTGAACTATAGTTTTGCATGAAAAACGTGAACTATATAGTTTTGCATGAAAATTTGAACTATAGTTTTGCATGAAAAATCGTGAATATAGTCTCTTTGCATGAAGAATCGTGAATTATAGTTCATGAAAATCGTGAACTATAGTCTTTATGAAAAATCGTGAACTATGGTTCTTTGATGAAAAAATCGTGAACTATAGTCTTTTGCATGGAAAATCGTGAACTATAGTCTTTGATGAAAATCGTGAACTATAGTCATGATGAAAAATCGTGAACTATAGTTCGATGAAAATCGTATATAGGTTTACATGAAAATTCGTGAACTATAGTCTTGCATGAAAAATCGTGAACTATAGTTCTGATGAAAAATCGTGAACTATAGTCTTTTCCTTTAAAAATCGTGAGCTATAGTCTTTGCATGAAAAATCGTGAACTATAGTCTTTGCATAAAAAATCGTGACTATAGTCTCTTTGCATGAAAATTGAACTAAGTCTTTGCATGAAAAACTGTGAAACTATAGTTTTGCATGAAAAATCGTGAACTATGTCTTTTGCATGAAAATTCCTGATTATAGTCTTTGCATAAAAATTCGTGAACTAGTCTTTGCATGAAAATCGTGAACTAGTCTTTTGCATGAAAATCGAATTTTACATGAAAATCTTGAATTATTGATTCTTTAATGAAAATCGTGAATTATAGTTTTGTGATGAAAATCGTGAACTATAGTTTTGCATGAAAAATCGTGAACTATAGGTTTTGCATGAAAATCGTGAACTATAGTCTTTGCATGAAAAATCGAATTATAGTCTTTGTGATGAAATCGTGAACTATAGTCTTTGATGAAAATCGTGAACTATAGTCTTTGATGAAAATCGTGAATTATAGTCTTTACATGAAAAATCGTGAACTATAGTCTTTGCATGAAAAATTGTGAACTATAGTTTTGCATGAAAATCGTGAACTATAGTCTTTGCATGAAAAATCGTGAAATATAGTCTTTGCATGAAAATCGTGAATATAGCTTTCCATGAAAAATCGTGAACTATGTTTTGCATGAAAAATCGTGAACTATAGTCTTTGCATGAAAATCGTGAACTATGTAGTTTTACATGAAAATTCGTGAACTATAGTCTTCGTGATGAAAAATTGTGAACTATAGTCTTTGCATGAAAAATCGTGAACTATAGTCTTGCATGAAAATCGTGAATCTATAGTTTTGCATGAAAATTCTGAACTATAGTCTTTTGCATGAAAAATCGGAACTAGTCTTTTATGAAAAACGTGAACTATAGTCTTTGGTGAAAAATGTGAACTATATTCCAGATGAAAAATCGTGAATTAGTCTTTGGCATGAAAATCGTGAACTATAGTTTTGCATGAAAATCGTGAACTATAGTCTTTTATGAAAATCGTGAATTATCTTTGCATGAAAAATCGTGAACTATAGTTCATGAAAACGTGAACTATGGCTTTAATGAAAATCGTGAACTATATCTTTTGCATGAAAATCGTGAACTATAGTCTTTTATGAAAATCGTGATTAAGTCATGAAAAATCGTGAACTATAATTTGCATGAAAAATCGTAAACTATAGTCTTACATGAAAATTCGTGAACTAGTCTTTGCATGAAAATCGTGAACTATAGTTTTGCATGAAAATCGTGAACTATAGTCTTTTGCATGAAAAATCGTGAACTATATCTCTTTGCATGAAATTGTGAACTATAGTCTTTGCATAAAAATCGACTTATAGTCTTGCATGAAAATTCGTGAATTATAGTCTTTGCATGAAAATCGTGAATCTATAGTCAGATTTGGTGAATCGTGAACTATAGTCTTTGCATGAAAAATCGTAAACTATTGTCTTTACATGAATTGTGAACTATAGTCCAGATGAAAATCGTGAACTATAGTTCATGAAAAAATCGTGAACTATAGCTTTGCATGAAAAATGACTATAGTTTTGTATAAAAATCGTGAATTATGAGTTCAGATGAAAAATCGCAATTATAGTTTTGCATGAAAAATCGTGAACTATAGTCTTTGCATCCGTGACCGTTCTTTCAGTACCCGTCATGTCCGAACTAAATTTTACATGAAAATCGTGAATTATAGTCTTTGCATGAAAAATCGTGAATTATAGTCTTTGATGAAAATCGTGAATTATAGCTTTGATGAAAAATCGTGAATCTATAGTCTTGTAATGAAAATCGTGAACTATAGTCTTTCAGATGAAAATCGTGAACTATAGTCTTTGCATGAAAATCGTGAATTATAGTCTTTACATGAAAAATCGTGAACTATAGTTTGCATGAAAAATCGTAAACTATAGTCTTTCATATTTATACCGAACTAGTTTTGCATTAAACGAATTTGTTCGTGATGAAAATGTGAACTATAGTTCTGCATGTGAAAAATCGTGAACTATAGTCTTTGCATGAAAATTGTGAACTATAGTCTTTGCATAAAAAATCGTGACTATAGTCTTTGCATGAAAATTGTGAATTAAAGTCTTGCATGAAAATCGTGAACTATAGGTTCAAGTATTTGAAAATCATGTGAACTATATCTTTGCATGAAAATTCCTGGATTATAGTCTTTGCATAAAATTCGTGAACTATAGTCTGCATTTAAAAATCGTGAACTAGTAGCTTTGCATGAAAAATCGTGAATTATGTCTTACATGAAAAATCTCTTGAACTATGGATTCTTTTATGAAAAATCGTGAACTATAGTCTCTTTGCATTAAAAATCGTGAATTATAGTTTTTGCATGAAAAATCGTGAATCTATAATTTTGCATGAAAATTCTGAACTATAGTCTTTGCATGAAAATCGTGAACTATAGTTTTTGCATGAAAATCGTGAACTATAGTCTTTTGCATGAAAATCGTGAACTATAGTCTTTGATGAAAAATCGTGAATTATGTTCATGAAAAATCGTGAACTATGTCTTTGCATGAAAATTGTGACTATAGCAGTCTTTGCATGAAATCGTGAATTATAGTCTTTTGCATGAAAATCATGAATTATAGTCTTTTATACGTGTAACGATCCAGTCATGAAAAATCGTGAACTATATAGTCTTTGCATGAAAATCGTGAATTAGTCTTGTATGAAAATCGTGAACTAGTTTTAATGAAAATCGTGAACTATAGTTCTTTGCGAAAAATCGTGAACTATAGTCTTTCAAAAATCGTGAACTATAGTCTTTACATTAAAAATCGTGACTATAGTTCCATGAAAATCGAATTATAGTCTTTGCATGAAAAATCGTGAATATGTTTTGCATGAAAATTCGTGACTATAGTGTTTTTGCATGAAAATCGTGAATTATAGTCTTTGCATGAAGAATCGGAACTATAGTTTTACATGAAAATTGTGAACTATAAGTCTTTGCATGAAAATCATGAATATAGTCTTTGTGATGAAAATCGTGAACTATAGTCTTTTGATGAAAATCGTGAAATTATATTGCATGAAAAATCGTGAATTATAGTCTTTGCATGAAAATTGTGAACTATATTTTGATGAAAAATCGAACTAAAGTCTTTGCATGTGAATCGTGAATTATAGTCTTTACATAAAAAATTCGTGAATTATAGTCTTTTGCATAAAAAATTGTGAACTAGAAGTCTTTTGCATGAAAATCGTGAATTATGTTGCATGAAAAACTGAACTATAATGTTTTGTGATGAAATTGTGAACTATAGTCTTTGCATGAAAAATCGTGAACTATAATTCACGACTATAATTCAAAAAGGACTATAATTCACGATTTTTCAAGCAAATGACTAAAATTCAAGATTTTTCATGTAAAAGAATATAGTCACGATTTTTCATGCAAAAGACTATAATTCATGATTTTTCATGTAAAAGACTGTAATATACGATTTTTTATATAAAAGACTATACTTCACGATTTCTCATGCAAATGACTTTATTTCACGATTTTTCATGTAAAAGACTTTATTTCACGTATTTTCATTCAAAACACTATAGTTCACGATTTTTCATGAAAAAGACCATAGTTCACGAGAATTTCATGCCAAACACTATAGTTCACGATTTTTCATGCAAAAGACCATAGTTCACGATTTTTCATGCAAAAGACTCTAATTTACGACTTTTCATGTAAAAGACTATAGTTCACGATTTTTCATGCAAAAGACTATAGTTCACGATTTTTCATGCAAAAGACAATAGTTCACGATTTTTCATGCAAAAGACTATAATTCACAATTTTTCATGTAAAAGACTATAGTTCACGATTTTTCATGCAAATGACTCAATTTCACGATTTTTTATGTAAAAGACTATAATTCACGATTTTTCATGTAAAAGACTATAGTTCATGATTTTTCATGCAAAAGACTGTAATTCACGATTTTTCATGTAAAATAATATAGTTCACGATTTTTCATGCAAAAGACTATAGTTCACGATTCTTCATGCAAATGACTCTATTTCACGATTTTTCATTTATAAGACTATAATTCACGATTTTTAATGTAAAGACTGTAATCACGATTTTCATGTGACTATAGTTCACGATTTTTATGTAAAAGACTATAATTCATGATTTTCATGCAAAAGACTATAGTTCACGATTTTCATGCAAAAGATTATAATTTCACGAATTTTCATGCAAAACACTATAGTTCACGATTTTTCAATAAAAAGACTATAGTTCAAGATTTTCATATGCAGACTATAGTCTTTGATTTTTCATGCAAAACACTATAGTTCACGATTTTTCAGACAAAAGACTTTATTTCACGATTTTTCATGTAAAAGACTATAAATCACGATTTTTCACACAAAACACTATAGTTCACGATTTTTCATGCAAAAGACTATAGTTCACGATTTTTCATGCAAAACACAATAGTTTACGATTTTTCATGAAAAAGATTATAGTTCACGAATTTTCATGGAAAACACTACAGTTCACAATTTTTCATGCAAAAGACTATAATTCACGATTTTTCATGCAAAAGACCATAGTTCACCCATTTTTCATGTAAAAGACTATAATTCACGATTTTTCATGCAAAAGACTATAGTTCACGATTTTTAATGCAAAACACTATAGTTCACGATTTTTCATGCAAAAGACTATAGTTCACGATTTTTTATACAAAACACAATAGTTTTCGATTTTTCATGTAAAAGACTATAATTCACGATTTTTCATCGAAAAGACTATAGTTCACGATTTTTCATGTAAAAGACTATAGTTCACGAATTTTCATGGAAAACACTATAGTTCTCGCATTTTCATGCAAAAGACTATAGTCCACGATTTTTCATGCAAAAGACTATAGTTCACGATTTTTCATGCAAAAGACTATAATCACGATTTTTCATGCAAGAGACTATAGTTCACGATTTTTCATGCAAAAGACTGTAATTCACGATTTTTCATGCAAAGGGCTATAGTTCACGATTTTTGATGCAAAAGACTATAGTTCACGATTTTTGATGGAAAAGACTAAATTTCACGATTTTTCATGCAAAAGACTATAGTTCACGATTTTTGATGCAAAAGACTAAATTTCACGATTTTTCATGCAAAAGGCTATAGTTCACAATTTATGATGCAAAAGACTATAGTTCACGATTTTTGATGGAAAAGACTAAATTTCACGATTTTTCATGGAAAAAACTAAATTTCACGATTTTTCATGCAAAAGACAACAATTCATGATTTTTCATGTAAAATACAATAGTTCACGAGTTTTCATGCAAATGACTTTATTTCACGATTTTTCATGTAAAAGACAATAGTTCACGATTTTTCATGTAAAAGACTATAGTTCACGATTTTTCATGTAATAGACTATAGTTCACGATTCTTCATGCAAATCACTTTATTTCACGATTTTTCATGCAAAAGACTATAATTCACGATTTTTCATGCAAAAGACTATAGTTCACGATTTTGATGCAAAAGACTATAGTCACGATTTTCATGCAAAGACTATACTCAGAAATTTTTTTCATGCAAAACACTATAGTTCACGATTTCATGCAAAAGAGTATAGTTCACGATTTTCATGTAAAGACTATAGTTCACGATTTTTCATGCAAAAGACTATAGTTCACGATTTTTCATACAAAAGACAATAATTCACGATTTTTCATGTAGAAGACAATAGTTCATGATTTTTCATACAAATGACTATAATTAACGATTTTTAATGCAAATGACTTTATTTCACGATTTTTTACGTAAAAGACTATAATTCACGATCTTTCATGTAAAAGACTATAGTTCACGATTTTTCATACAAAAGACTTTATTTCAAGATTTTTCATGTAAAAGACTATAGTTCACGATTTTTCATGCAAAGACTATAGTTCACGATTTTCTGCGTAAAAGACTATACTTCAGAAATTTTCATGCAAAACACTATAGTTCACGATTTTCATGCAAAAGTATAGTTCACGATTTTCATGTAAAGACTATAGTTCACGATTTTTCATGCAAAAGACTATAGTTCACGATTTTTCATACAAAAGACTATAATTCACAATTTTTCATGTAAAAGAATATAGTTCACGATTTTTCATGCAAATGACTCAATTTCACGATTTTTTATGTAAAAAACTATAGTTCACGGTTCTTCATGCAATAACTTTATTTCACGATTTTTCATGCAAAGATTATAATTACGATTTTGATGCAAAAAGACTATAGTTCACGATTTTTGATGCAAAAGACTATAGTTCACGATTTTTCATACAAAAGACTTATTTCAAGATTTTTCATGCAAAAGACTATAGTTCACGATTTTTGATGCAAAAGACTATAGTTCACGATTGTTCATGCAAAAGACTATAGTTCACGATTTGTAATGCAAAACAGTATAGTTCACGATTTTTAATGCAAATGACTTTATTTCACGATTTTTTATGTAAAAGACTCCAACTCACGATTTTTCATGTAAAAGATTATAGTTCAAGATTTTTCATGCAAAAGACTGTAATTCACGATTTTTCATGTAAAAGAATATAGTTCACGATTCTTCCTGCAAAAGACTATAGTTCACGCTATAGTTCACGATTTTTCATGCAAAAGACTATAATTGACTATTTTTCATGCAAAAGACTATAGTTCACGATTTTTGATGCAAAAGACTATAGTTCACGATTTTTCATACAAAAGACTATAGTTAACAATAATTCATGTAAAAGACTATACTTCATAATTTTTCATGCAAAAGACCATAGTTCACAATTTTTCATACAAAAGACTATAATTCACGATTTTTCATGCAAATGACTTTATTTCATTTACTTTTTTCATGAAAAGACTATAGTTCACGATTCTTCTGCAATGACTTTATTTCATGATTTTTTCTTTTATAAAAAGACTATTGTTCACGATTTTCAAAATACTTGTAAATTCAAGATTTTCTGCATAAAAAAGATATAGTTCACCATTCTCATTCATGCAATGACTATAATTAACGATTTTCATGAAAATGACTTTATTTCATTGATTTTTCATGTAAAGATAAAGAATTCACGATTTTGTGTAAAATAAATATAGTTCACGATTTTTCATGTAAAAGACTATAGTTCATGATTTTCATGCAAAAGATTATAATTCACGATTTTCATGCAAAAAGACTATATTTCAAGATTTTTCGTGCAAAAGACATATACTCAGGAATTTCATTCAAAACATCAGAAGTCTTCACGATTGTTTATGCAAATGAATTTATTTCACGATTTTTCATGTAAAAGACTATAATTCACGATTTTTCATGCAAAGACTATGAAATTGATTCTTTTCATGTAAAATGACTCAATTTCACGATTTTAAATGGTAAAGACTATAATTCACGATTTTCATGTAAAAAGACTATAGTTCACGATTTCATGCAAAAGATTGTAATTCATGATTTTCGCAAAAAGACTATAATTCATGATTTTCTGCAAATGACTATTTTCATGACTTTTCATGTAAATACAATAGTTCATGATTTTCATGTAATAGACTATAGTTCATGATTCTCTCATGCAAATGACTTTATTTCACGATTTTTCATGTAAAGACTATAATTCACGATTTTCCATGCAAAGAGATAGTCTACGATTTTTGATGTAAAAGACTATAGTTCACGATTTTTATAATAAAAAGACTTTATTTCAAGATTTTCGCTAAAGACTATAGTTCATGATTTTTCATGCAAAGACTATAGTTCATGATTTTCATGCAAATCGCTATATTTCAGAAATTTTCATGCAAAAGACTATAGTCTTCTACGATCTTTCTTTGCAAAATATAGTTCATGATTTCTGCGTAAAAGATTATAATCATAATTTCATGTAAGATTATAGTTCACGATTTTTTCATGCAAAAGACTATAGTTCATGATTTTTCATAAAAAGACTATAGTTCACGATTTTTCGCAAAGACTATAATTCACAATTTTCATGCAAAAGACTATAGTTCATAATTTTTTCATGCAAATGATCTAATTTCACGATTTTTATAAAGACTATAATTCACGATTTTTCATGTAAAAGACTATAGTTCATGATTTTTCATGCAAAAGACTGTAATTCACGATTTTTCATGTAAAATAATATAGTTCACGATTTTTCATGCGAAAGACTATAGTTCATGATTCTTCATGCAAATGACTCTATTTCACGATTTTTCATGCATAAGACTATAATTCACGATTTTTAATGTAAAAGACTGTAATTCACGATTTTTCATGTAAAAGACTATAGTTCACGATTTTTATGTAAAAGACTATAATTCACGATTTTTCATGCAAAAGACAATAATTCACGATTTTTCATGTAGAAGACAATAGTTCATGATTTTTCATACAAATGACTATAATTAACGATTTTTAATGCAAATGACTCTATTTCACGATTTTTTACGTAAAAGACTATAATTCACGATCTTTCATGTAAAAGACTATAGTTCACGACTTTTCATGCAAAAGACTGTAATTCACGATTTTTCTTATGTAAAAGACTATAATTCATGATTTTTCATGCAAATGATCTATTCACGATTTTCTCATGAAGACAATAGTTCATGATTTTTCATGTAAAAGACTATAGTTTTACGATTTTTCATGGTAAGACTATAGTTCACGATATTTCATGCAAAAGATTTATAGTTCATGATTTTCATGCAAAAAGACTAAATTTCAAGATTTTCTGTGCAAAAGACTATAATTTGTGAATTTTCTGCGTAAACACTATAGTTCACGATTCTTCATGCAAATGACTTTATTTCACGATTTTTCATGCAAAAGACTATAATTCACGATTTTTCATGCAAAAGACTATAGTTCACGATTTTTCATGCAAATGACTCAATTTCACGATTTTTCATGCAAAAGACTATAGTTCACGATTTTTCATGCAAAGACTATAGTTCACGATTTTTCATGTAAAAAGACTATGCACCATAATTTTTCATGTAAAAGACTATAGTTCACAATTTTTCATGCAAATGACTCAATTTCACGATTTTTTATGTAAAAGACTATAATTCACGATTTTTCATGTAAAAGACTATAGTTCATGATTTTTCATGCAAAAGACTGTAATTCACGATTTTTCATGTAAAATAATAGAATCACGATTTTTCATGAAAGACTATATTCATGATTCTTCAAAGTGCAATTAATTTCTATTCACGATTTTTCGCATAAGACTATAATTCATGATTTTAATGTAAAAGACTGTAATTCATGATTTTTCTTAATGTAAAAAGATCAGTTCTCATGATTTTATGCAGACTATAATTCACGATTTTCATGCAAAGCATAATAATCACGATTTTACAGAAGATAATAGTTCATGATTTTTGCTAAATGACTATAATTAACGATTTTTTTAATGCAAAATGACTCTCTATTTCTTTACGATTTTTACGTAAAAGACTATAATTCACGATCTTTTCATGTAAAGACTATAGTTCATGACTTTTCATGCAAAAAGACTGTAATTCACGATTTTCATGTAAAAGACTATAATTCACGATTTTTCATGTAAAATGACTTTATTTCACGATTTTTCAATGTAAAAAGATAATAGTTCATGATTTTCATGTATTAGACTATAGTTCACGATTCTCTTCATGTAAAATGACTTTATTTCTTTACGATTTTCATGCAAAAGACTATAATCTACGATTTTCCATGCAAAAGACTATAGTTCATGATTTTGATGTAAAAGACTATAGTTCACGATTTTTATACAAAAGACTTTATTTCAAGATTTTTCATCTAAAAGACTATAGTTCACGATTTTTCATGCAAAAGACTATAGTTCACGATTTTTCATGCAAAACGCTATACTTCAGAAATTTTCATGCAAAACACTATAGTTCACGATTTTTCATGCAAAACAGTATAGTTCACGATTTTCATGTAAAAGACTATAATTCATAATTTTCATGGAAAGACTATAGTTCACGATTTTTGATGCAAAAGACTAAATTCTTACGATTTTCATGCAAAGACTATAGTTCATAATTTATCATGCAAAAGACTATAGTTCATTGATTTTTGATGGAAAAGACTAAATTTCACGATTTTTCATGGAAAAAACTAAATTTCACGATTTTTCATGCAAAAGACAACAATTCATGATTTTTCATGTAAAATACAATAGTTCACGAGTTTTCATGCAAATGACTTTATTTCACGATTTTTCATGTAAAAGACAATAGTTCACGATTTTTCATGTAAAAGACTATAGTTCACGATTTTTCATGTAATAGACTATAGTTCACGATTCTTCATGCAAATCACTTTATTTCACGATTTTTCATGCAAAAGACTATAATTCACGATTTTTCATGCAAAAGACTATAGTTCACGATTTTTGATACAAAAGACTATAGTTCACGATTTTTCATGCAAAAGACTATACTTCAGAAATTTTCATGCAAAACACTATAGTTCACGATTTTCATGCAAAAGAGTATAGTTCACGATTTTCATGTAAAGACTATAGTTCACGATTTTTCATGCAAAAGACTATAGTTCACGATTTTTCATACAAAAGACAATAATTCACGATTTTTCATGTAGAAGACAATAGTTCATGATTTTTCATACAAATGACTATAATTAACGATTTTTAATGCAAATGACTTTATTTCACGATTTTTTACGTAAAAGACTATAATTCACGATCTTTCATGTAAAAGACTATAGTTCACGATTTTTCATACAAAAGACTTTATTTCAAGATTTTTCATGTAAAAGACTATAGTTCACGATTTTTCATGCAAAAGACTATAGTTCACGATTTTTCATGCAAAAGACTATACTTCAGAAATTTTCATGCAAAACACTATAGTTCACGATTTTCTTAATGCAAAGAGAGTCACGATTTTCGGCATGTAAGACTATAGTTCACGATTTTTCATGCAAAAGACTATAGTTCACGATTTTTCATACAAAAGACTATAATTCACAATTTTTCATGTAAAAGAATATAGTTCACGATTTTTCATGCAAATGACTCAATTTCACGATTTTTTATGTAAAAAACTATAGTTCACGGTTCTTCATGCAATAACTTTATTTCACGATTTTTCATGCAAAAGGCTATAATTCACGATTTTTGATGCAAAAGACTATAGTTCACGATTTTTGATGCAAAAGACTATAGTTCACGATTTTTCATACAAAAGACTTTATTTCAAGATTTTTCATGCAAAAGACTATAGTTCACGATTTTTGATGCAAAAGACTATAGTTCACGATTGTTCATGCAAAGATTATATTCATGATTTGTAATGCAGCCATGGAAAGATAGTTCACGATTTTAATGCAAAATGACTTTATTTCACGATTTTTGCGTAAAGACCTAACCTACAATTTTCGTAAAAGATTATAGTTCAAGATTTTTCATGCAAAAGACTGTAATTCACGATTTTCATGTAAAAGACTATAATTCATAATTTTTCATGTAAAAGATTATAGTTCACGATTTTTCATGCAAAAGACTATAGTTCACGATTTTTCATGCAAAAGACTATATAGTTCACGATTTTCATGTAAAAGACTATAATTCATAATTTTTCATGTAAAAGACTATAGTTCACGATTTTTCATGCAAATGACTTTATTTCACGATTTTTCATGCAAAAGACTATTGTTCACGATTTTTCATGCAAAATACTAAAATTCAAGATTTTTCATGTAAAAGACTATAGTTCACGATTATTCATGGCAATGACTATAATTAACGATTTTTCATGCAAATGACTTTATTTCACGATTTTTTCATAAAAGATAATAGTTCATGATTAAAATAATATAGTTCACGATTTTTTCAATGTAAAAAGACTATAGTTCACGATTTTTCATGCAAAGAGATTATAGTTCATGATTCTTTTTCTTGCAAAAGACTATATTTCAAGATTTTCAAAAGCAAAAGACTATACTTTGTGGAATTCTCATTCAAAAAGACTATAGTTCATGATTCTTCATGCAAATGACTTTATTTCACGATTTTCATGCAAAGACTATAATCTTACGATTTTTCATGCAAAAGACTATAGTTCACGATTTTCGCTAAATGACTCAATTTCTGTTTCATGCAAAGACTATATCCATCCAAAACATAGTTCATGACTCTTTCATGCAAAAGACTGTAATTCACGATTTTTCATGTAAAAGACTATAATTCACGATTTTTCATGCAAATGACTTTATTTCACGATTTTTCATGTAAAAGACAATAGTTCATGATTTTTCATGTAATAGACTATAGTTCACGATTCTTCATGCAAATGACTTTATTTCACGATTTTTCATGCAAAAGACTATAATTCACGATTTTCCATGCAAAAGACTATAGTTCACGATTTTTGATGTAAAAGACTATAGTTCACGATTTTTTATACAAAAGACTTTATTTCAAGATTTTTCATGTAAAAGACTATAGTTCACGATTTTTCATGCAAAAGACTATAGTTCACGATTTTTCATGCAAAACGCTATACTTCAGAAATTTTCATGCAAAAATTAATTTATAGTTCATTTTCGATTTTTCTATGCAGTACAGTATATAGTTCCACGATTTTCATGTAAAGACTATATCTATAATTTTCATGTAAAGATTATAGTTCACGATTTTCATGCAAAAGATATAGTTCATGATTTTCATGTAAAAGACTATAGTTCACGATTTTTCATGCAAAAGACTATAATTCACAATTTTTCATGTAAAAGACTATAGTTCACGATTTTTCATGCAAAAGACAATAATTCACGATTTTTCATGTAGAAGACAATAGTTCATGATTTTTCATACAAATGACTATAATTAACGATTTTTAATGCAAATGACTCTATTTCACGATTTTTTACGTAAAAGACTATGATTCACGATCTTTCATGTAAAAGACTATAGTTCACGACTTTTCATGCAAAAGACTGTAATTCACGATTTTTCATGTAAAAGACTATAATTCACGATTTTTCATGCAAAAGACTTTATTTCACGATTTTTTCATGTAAAAAGATAATAGTTCATGATTTCATGTAATAGACTATAGTTCACGATTTTCATGCAAAATGACTATTATTTCACGATTTTTCATGCAAAAAGATTCATAATTCATGATTTTCATGCAAAAGACTATAGTTCACGATTTTTGATGTAAAAGACTATAGTTCACGATTTTTTATACAAAAGACTTTATTTCAAGATTTTTCATGTAAAAGACTATAGTTCACGATTTTTCATGCAAAAGACTATAGTTCACGATTTTTCATGCAAAACACTATACTTCAGAAATTTTCATGCAAAACACTATAGTTCACGATTTTTCATGCAAAACAGTATAGTTCACGATTTTCATGTAAAAAGACTATAATTTATAATTTTTTCAAGTAAAGACTATAGTTCACGATTTTTCATGCAAAAGACTATAGTTCACGATTTTTCATGCAAAAGACTATAGTTCACGATTTTTCATGCAAAAGACTATAATTCACAATTTTTCATGTAAAAGACTATAGTTCACAATTTTTCATGCAAATGACTCAATTTCACGATTTTTTATGTAAAAGACTATAATTGACGATTTTTCACGTAAAAGACTATAGTTCATGATTTTTCATGCAAAAGATAATTCATAATTTTTCATAAAATAATATAGTTCACGATTTTCATGCGTAAAAGACTAAGTTCATGATTCTTCATGCAAATGATCACATTTCACGATTTTTTCATGATAAGAGATATAATCACGATTTTAAATGTAAAGATCAATTCACGATTTTTCATGTAAAAAGACTATAGTTCACATGATTTTTATGTGTAAAGACTATAATTCATGATTTTCATGCAAAGACTATAGTTCACGATTTTCATGCAAAAAGATTATACTTCACGAATTTCTGCGTAAAAGACTATAGTTCACGATTTTTCAAGTAAAGACTATAGTTCAAGATTTTTCATGCAAAAGACTATGGTTCACGATTTTCATGCAAAAAGACTATAGTTCACGATTTTTCAATGTAAAAGACTATAAGTTCACGATTTTCATACAAACACTATAGTTCACGATTTTTCATGCAAAAGACTATAGTTCACGATTTTTCATGCAAAGATTATTGTCACGATTTTTCATGGAAGACAATAGTTCATGATTTTTCTGAAAAAGACTATAGTTCACGAATTTCTATGCAAAATACTATAGTTCACGATTTTCATGCGCAAAGACTATAGTTCATGATTTTTCATGTAAAAGATAATAATTCACGATTTTTCATGGTGAAGACTATAGTTCATGATTTTTCATGCAAAATGACTATAATTAATGATTTTTAATGCAATGACTTATTTCACGATTTTTACGTAAAGACTATAATTCACGATCTTTCATGGAAAGACTATAGTTCATGACTTTTCATGCAAAAGACTGTAATTCACGATTTTTCATGAAAAGACTATAATCTACTGATTTTCATGCAAAATGACTTTATTCTCACGACTTTTTCATGCAAAAGACTATCATTCACGATTTTCCATGCAAAGACTATATAGTCTTTACGATTTTTATGTAAAAGACTATAGTTCATGATTTTTGCAAAAAGACTTTATTTCAAGATTTTCATAAAAGACTATAGTTCATGATTTTTCATGCAAAGACTATAGTTCACGATTTTCATGCAGAAAACGCTATATTTCAGGAAATTTTCATGCAAAACACTATAGTTCACGATTTTTCATGCAAAACAGTATAGTTCACGATTTTCATGTAAAAGACTATAATTCACGATTTTTCATGTAAAAGACTATAATTCACGATTTTTCATGTAAAAGACTGTAATTCACGATTTTTCATGTAAAAGACTATAGTTCACGATTTTTTATGCAAAGGACTATAGTTCACGATTTTTCATGCGAATGACAATAGTTCACGATTTTTCATGTAAAGACTATAGTTCACGAATTTTCATTCAAAACACTATAGTTCACGATTTTTCATGCAAAAGACCATAGTTCACGATTTTTCTTGCTGCAAAAGACTTATAGTTCATGATTTTTCATGCAAGACTATAGTTCATGATTTTCATGCAAAACACAATAGTTTCATGATTTTCATGCAAAAGACTATAGTTCACGATTTTCATGTAAAAGACTATAATTCACGATTTTTCATGCAAAGACTATAGTTCATGATTTTTCTGCAAAAGCTTATGAAGTTCACAATTTTCAAGCGTAAAAGACTATAATCACGATTCTTCATGCAAAAGACTATAGTTCAACGATTTTTCATGGAGACTATAATTCATGATTCTTCATGCAAAAGACTATAATTCACGATTCTTTTCATGCAAAGACTATAGTTCATGATTTTCATGGAAAAAGACTTTAATTCACGATTTTTCATGCAAAGACTATTGTTCACGATTTTCATTGGAGATAATAGTTTACGATTTTCATGCAAAAGACTATAGTTCATGAATTTCATGCAAAACACTATAGTTCACATTTTTCATCCAAAAGACTATAGTTCACAAATTTTCATGCAAAAGACTATAATTACTATTTTCAAGTAGAAGCATAATATTTCAATGATTTTCATGCAAATGACTATAATTCACGATTTTATCGTAAAAGACTTTTATTTCACGATTTTTACAAAAGACTATAATTCACGATTTTCATGTAAAAGACTATAGTTCACGATTTTCAATGCAAAAGACTATAATCACGATTTTCATGTAAAAGACTATAATTCACGATTTTTCATGCAAATGACTTTATTTCACGATTTTTCATGTAAAAGATAATAGTTCATGATTTTTCATGTAAAAGACTATAGTTCACGATTTTTCATGCAAAAGACTTTATTTCACGATTTTTCATGTAAAAGACTATAATTCACGATTTTTCATGCAAAAGACTATAGTTCATGATTTTGATAAAAAGACTATAGTTCACGATTTTTCATGCAAAAAGACTTTATTCAAGATTTTTCTAATAAAAGACTATAATCACGATTTTTCATGCAAAAAGACTATAATTCACGATTTTGATACAAAAAAGACTATAGTTCACGATTTTCATACAAAAGACTTTATTTCAAGATTTTTTCATGTAAAAGACTATAGTTCATGATTCTCATGCAAAGACTATAGTTCATGATTTGCATAAAAGATCGCATTCACGATTTTTCATAAAAGACTATAGTTCACGATTTTCATGTAAAAGACTATAGTTCACGATTTTTTATGTGAAAGACTATAATTCGCGATTTTTCATGCAAAAGACTATAGTTCATGATTTTTCATGGAAAAGACTATAGTTCACGATTTTTTAATGCAAAAGACTATATTTCAAGATTTTTCGTGCAAACGACTATAATTCACGATTTTTCATGTCAAAGACTGTAATTCACGATTTTTCATGTAAAAGACTGTAATTCACGATTTTTCATGTAAAAGACTATAGTTCACGATTTTTTATGCAAAGGACTATAGTTCACGATTTTTCATGCGAAATGACATAGTTTTCACGATTTTTCTGCAAAGACTATAGTTCACGAATTTCTAAAAAAGACTATAGTTCACACGATTTCATGCAGACTAGTTCATGATTTTCATGCAAAGATAATAATTCATTGATTTTGATGTAAAAGATTTAGATTTACGATTTTCAAATGTAAAAGACTATAATCTTCATGATTTTTCATGCAGACTATAGTTCACGATTTTTAATGCAAAACACTATAGTTCACGATTTTTCATGCAAAAGACTATAGTTCACGATTTTTTATACAAAACACAATAGTTTACGATTTTTCATGTAAAAGACTATAATTCACGATTTTTCATCGAAAAGACTATAGTTCACGATTTTTCATGTAAAAGACTATAGTTCACGAATTTTCATGGAAAACACTATAGTTCACGAATTTTCATGCAAAGACTTTGTAAATCACGATTTTCAGTAAAGACTATAGTTCACGATTTTTCATGCAGACTATAATTCACGATTTTCATGCAAGAGACTATAGTTCATGATTTTCATGCAAAAGTATATTTAATTCACGATTTTTCATGCAAGACTATATTCATGATTTTGATGCAAAAGACTATAGTTCAAGGATTTTTGATGGAAAGACTAAATTTCATTGATTTTTCATGCAAAAGACTATAGTTCACGATTTTGATGTAGACTAAATTTCACGATTTTTCATGCAAAAGCTATAGTTCATAATTTATGATGCAAAAGACTATAGTTCATGATTTTGATGGAAAGATCTAAATTTCACGATTTTCATGGAAAAAACTAAATTTCATTGATTTTCATGCAAAAGATAAATAATCATGATTTTTCATGTAAAATACAATAGTTCATGAGTTTCTGCGTAAAATGACTTTATTTCACGATTTTTTTCATGTAAAGAGACAATAGTCACGATTTTCATGTAAAGACTATAGTTCACGATTTTTCATGTAATAGACTATAGTTCACGATTCTTCATGCAAATCACTTTATTTCACGATTTTTCATGCAAAGATATAATTTACGATTTTTTCATGCAAAAAAGACTATAGTTCATGATTTTGATACAAAAGACTATAGTTCACGATTTTTCATGCAAAAGACTATACTTCAGAAATTTTCATGCAAAAAATACTAGTTCACGATTTTCATGCAAAGAGGTAGTTCATGATTTTCATGTAAAGACTATAGTTCATGATTTTCTTATGCAAAAAGACTATAGTCACGATTTTCATAAAAAGATTAATAATCACGATTTTCTGCAGAAGACAATAGTTCATGATTTTTCATACAAATGACTATAATTAACGATTTTTAATGCAAATGACTTTATTTCACGATTTTTTACGTAAAAGACTATAATTCACGATCTTTCATGTAAAAGACTATAGTTCACGATTTTTCATACAAAAGACTTTATTTCAAGATTTTTCATGTAAAAGACTATAGTTCACGATTTTTCATGCAAAAGACTATAGTTCACGATTTTTCATGCAAAACACTATAGTTCACGATTTTTCATGCAAAAGAATACAGTTCACGATTTTCATGCAAAAGAGTATAGTTCACGATTTTCATGTAAAGACTATAGTTCACGATTTTTCATGCAAAAGACTATAGTTCACGATTTTTCATACAAAAGACTATAATTCACAATTTTTCATGTAAAAGAATATAGTTCACGATTTTTCATGCAAATGACTTAATTTCACCATTTTTGTAAAAACTATAGTTCATGGTTCTTTCATGCAATAACTTTTATTTCTACAATTCTGCTATAATTCACGATTTTGATGCAAAAGACTATAGTTCACGATTTTGATGCAAAAAGACTATAGTTCACGATTTTCATACAAAAGATCTATTTCAGATTTTTCAGCAAAAGACTATAGTTCCACGATTTTGATGCAAAAGACTATAGTTCACGATTGTTCATGCAAAAAGATTATAGTTCATGATTTTGTAATGCAAAACAGTATGTGTTCACATTTTTAATGCAAATGACTTTATTTTACGATTTTTTATGTAAAAGACTCCAACTCACGATTTTTCATGTAAAAGATTATAGTTCAAGATTTTTCATGCAAAAGACTGTAATTCACGATTTTTCATGTAAAAGAATATAGTTCACGATTCTTCCTGCAAAAGACTATAGTTCACGCTATAGTTCACGATTTTTCATGCAAAAGACTATAATTGACTATTTTTCATGCAAAAGACTATAGTTCACGATTTTTGATGCAAAAGACTATAGCTCACGATTTTTCATACAAAAGACTATAGTTAACAATAATTCATGTAAAAGACTATACTTCATAATTTTTCATGCAAAAGACCATAGTTCACAATTTTTTATACAAAAGACTATAATTCACGATTTTTCATGCAAGTGACTTTATTTCACGATTTTTCATGAAAAAGACTATAGTTCACGATTCTTCATGCAAATGACTTTATTTCACGATTTTTCATGCAAAAGACTATTGTTCACGATTTTTCATGCAAAATACTAAAATTCAAGATTTTTCATGTAAAAGACTATAGTTCACGATTATTCATGGATATGACTATAATTAACGATTTTTCATGCAAATGACTTTTATTTCACGATTTTTCATGTAAAAGACAATAGTTCACGATTTTTTCAAGTGAAAATAATATAGTTCAAATTGATTTTCATGTAAAAGACTATAGTTCACGATTTTTCATGCAAAAGATTATAGTTCACGATTTTTCATGCAAAAGACTATATTTCAAGATTTTTCGTGCAAAAGACTATACTTCAGGAATTTTCATTCAAAACACTATAGTTCACGATTCTTCATGCAAATGACTTTATTTCACGATTTTTCATGCAAAAGACTATAATTCACGATTTTTCATGCAAAAGACTATAGTTCACGATTTTTCATGCAAAATGGACTTTAATTCTATTGATTTTTATGTAAAAGACTATAATCACGATTTTCACGTAAAGACTATAGTTCATGACTTTTCATGCAAAAGATCGTAATTCACGATTTTTCATGTAAAAGATATAATCACGATTTTTTCATGCAAAATGACTTTATTTCACGATTTTTCATGTAAAATACAATAGTTCATGATTTTTCATGTAATAGACTATAGTTCACGATTCTTCATGCAAATGACTTTATTTCACGATTTTTCATGCAAAAGACTATAATTCACGATTTTCCATGCAAAAGAGTATAGTTCACGATTTTTGATGTAAAAGACTATAGTTCACGATTTTTTATACAAAAGACTTTATTTCAAGATTTTTCTGGCAAGACTATAGTTCACGATTTTCATGCAAAGACTATAGTTCACGATTTTTCATGCAAACGCTTATAATTTCAGGAAATTTTAAAATTACCTATGAGTTCACGATTTTCTTATGTAAAATAGTATAGTCTTCACGATTTTCTGTAAAAGACTATAATTTATAATTTTTCATGTAAAAGATTATAGTTCACATTTTTCATGCAAAAGACTATAGTTCACGATTTTTCTGCGCAAAAGATCATAGTTCACAAGATT
Source organism: Xenia sp. Carnegie-2017 (assembly GCF_021976095.1). Lineage (NCBI taxonomy): Eukaryota > Metazoa > Cnidaria > Anthozoa > Malacalcyonacea > Xeniidae > Xenia > Xenia sp. Carnegie-2017. The sequence continues at coordinate 15,574,614 of NW_025813483.1, read as the reverse complement.
TTTCATGCAAAAGACTATAATTCACAATTTTTCATGTAAAAGACTATAGTTCACAATTTTTCATGCAAATGACTCAATTTCACGATTTTTTATGTAAAAGACTATAATTCACGATTTTCATGTAAGACTATAGTTCATGATTTTTCATGAAAAGATCAATTTACGATTTTCATGTAAAATAATATAGTTCACGATTTTTCATGCAAAAGACTATAGTTCACGATTCTTCATGCAAATGACTCTATTTCACGATTTTTCATGTATAAGACTATAATTCACGATTTTTAATGTAAAAGACTGTAATTCACGATTTTTCATGTAAAAGACTATAGTTCACGATTTTATGTAAAAAAAGACTTTATAATTCATGATTTTTCAATGCAAAAGAAATAACCACGATTTTCATGTAGAAGACAATAGTTCATGATTTTTCATACAAATGACTATAATTAACGATTTTTAATGCAAATGACTCTATTTCACGATTTTTTACGTAAAAGACTATAATTCACGATCTTTCATGTAAAAGACTATAGTTCACGACTTTTCATGCAAAAGACTGTAATTCACGATTTTTCATGTAAAAGACTATAATTCACGATTTTTCATGCAAATGACTTTATTTCACGATTTTTCATGTAAAAGACAATAGTTCATGATTTTTCATGTAATAGACTATAGTTCACGATTTTTCATGTAAAAGACTATAGTTCACGATATTTCATGCAAAAGATTATAGTTCACGATTTTTCATGCAAAAGACTAAATTTCAAGATTTTTCGTGCAAAAGACTATACTTCAGGAATTTTCATGCAAAACACTATAGTTCACGATTCTTCATGCAAATGACTTTATTTCACGATTTTTCATGCAAAAGACTATAATTCACGATTTTTCATGCAAAAGACTATAGTTCATCTTTTTCATGCAAATGACTAATTTCACGATTTTTCATGCAAAAGACTATAGTCTTTTCACGATTTTTCATGCAAAAGACTATAGTTCACGATTTTCATGCAAAAAGACTATAATTCATAATTTTTCATGTAAAAGACTATAGTTCATAATTTTCATGTAAATGATCTAATTTCACGATTTTTATGTAAAAGACTATAATTCACGATTTTTCATGTAAAAGACTATAGTTCATGATTTTTCATGCAAAAGACTGTAATTCACGATTTTTCATGTAAAATAATATAGTTCACGATTTTTCATGCGAAAGACTATAGTTCATGATTCTTCATGCAAATAAGACTTATTTCTTAATGATTTTTCATGCAAAGACTATAATTCATGATTTTAATGTAAAAAGACTGTAATTCACGATTTTCATGTAAAAAGACTATAGTTCACGATTTTATGTAAAGACTATAATTCACGATTTTCTGCGTAAAAGATAATAATTCATGATTTTTCATGTAGAAGCATAATAGTTCATGATTTTTCATACAATGGACTATAATTAACGATTTTAATGCAAATGACTTATTTCACGATTTTTACGTAAAGACTATAATTCACGATCTTTCATGCAAAAAGATTAAGAATCATCTTCATGACTGTAATCACGATTTTCATGCAAAAGACTATAATTCACGATTTGTTCTTTATTTCACGATTTTTCATGTAAAAGATATAGTTCACGATTTTTCATGTAAAGACTATAGTTCATGATTCTTCATGCAAATGACTTTATTTTACGATTTTCATGTAAAAAGACTATAATTCACGATTTTCCATGCAAAAGAGTATAGTTCACGATTTTTGATGTAAAAGACTATAGTTCACGATTTTTATAATCAAAAGACTTTATTTCAAGATTTTTCATCTAAAAGACTATAGTTCACGATTTTCTTGCATGCAAAGACTATAGTTCATGATTTTCATGCAAAATGCTTACATTTCAGAAATTTTCATGCAAAATTAATTATAGTTCATTTCGATTTTCATGCAAAACAGTATAGTTCATGTGATTTCAATGTAAAAGACTATAATCTATAATTTTTCATGTAAAAGACTATAGTTCACGATTTTTCATGCAAATGACTTTATTTCACGATTTTTCATGCAAAAGACTATTATACCATGATTTTTCTTTAAGCTAAAATACTTTTTAAAATTTAAGATTTTTCTATGTAAAGATTCTTTATAGTTCACGATTATTCATGGCAATGACTATAATTAACGATTTTTCATGCAAATGACTTTATTTCACGATTTTTCATGTAAAAGACAATAGTTCACGATTTTTCATGTAAAATAATATAGTTCACGATTTTTCATGTAAAAGACTATAGTTCACGATTTTTCATGCAAAAGATTATAGTTCACGATTTTTCATGCAAAAGACTATATTTCAAGATTTTTCGTGCAAAAGACTATACTTCAGGAATTTTCATTCAAAAAGACTTTATAGTCACGATTTTCATGCAAAGACTTTATTCTCACGATTTTTCTAATGCAAAAGACTATAATCACGATTTTTCATGCAAAAGACTATAGTTCACGATTTTTCATGCAAATGACTCAATTTCACGATTTTTCATGCAAAAGACTATAGTTCACGATTTTTCATGCAAAAGACTATAGTTCACGATTTTTCATGCAAAAGACTATAATTCACAATTTTTCATGTAAAAGACTATAGTTCACAATTTTTCATGCAAATGACTCAATTTCACGATTTTTGGTAAAAGACTATAATTCATGATTTTTCATGTAAAGACTATAGTTCACGATTTTTCATGCAAAGACTATAATTCACGATTTTTCATGCAAAGACTATAGTTCACGATTTTTCATGCAAAGACTATAGTTCATGATTTTCTATGCAAAGACTCTATTTCACGATTTTTCATGCAAAGACTATAATTCACGATTTTATGTAAAGACTATATTCACGATTTTTCATGTAAAGACTATAGTTCACGATTTTATGCAAAGACTATAATTCACGATTTTTCATGCAAAGACTATAATTCACGATTTTCATGTAAAGATATAGTTCATTATTTTCATACAAATGACTATAATTAACGATTTTTAATGCAAATGACTCTATTTCACGATTTTTTACGTAAAAGACTATAATTCACGATCTTTCATGTAAAAGACTATAGTTCACGACTTTTCATGCAAAAGACTGTAATTCACGATTTTTCATGTAAAAGACTATAATTCACGATTTTTCATGCAAATGACTTTATTTCACGATTTTTCATGTAAAAGACAATAGTTCATGATTTTTCATGTAATAGACTATAGTTCACGATTTTCATGCAAATGACTTTATTTCACGATTTTTCATGCAAAAGACTATAATTCACGATTTTCCATGCAAAAGACTATAGTTCACGATTTTTGATGTAAAAGACTATAGTTCACGATTTTTTATACAAAAGACTTTATTTCAAGATTTTTCATGAAAAAGACTATAGTTCACGATTTTTCATGCAAAAGACTATAGTTCACGATTTTTCATGCAAAACGCTATACTTCAGAAATTTTCATGCAAAACACTATAGTTCACGATTTTTCATGCAAAACACTATAGTTCACGATTTTCATGTAAAAGACTATAATTCACATAATTTTCATAAAAGACTATAGTTCACGATTTTCATGCAAATGACTTTATTTCACGATTTTTCATGCAAAAGACTATTGTTCACGATTTTTCATGCAAAATACTAAAATTCAAGATTTTTCATGTAAAAGACTATAGTTCACGATTATTCATGCAATGACTATAATTAACGATTTTTCATGCAAATGACTTTATTTCACGATTTTTCATGTAAAAGACAATAGTTCACGATTTTTCATGTAAAAGAATATAGTTCACGATTTTTCATGTAAAAGACTATAGTTCACGATTTTTCATGCAAAAGACTATAGTTCACGATTTTTCATGCAAAAGACTATATTTCACGATTTTTCATGCAAAAGACTATAGTTCACGAATTTTCATTCAAAAGACTATAGTTCACGATTTTTTCATGCAAAGACTTTATTTCACGATTTTTCATGCAAAAGACTATAATTCACGATTTTTCATGCAAAAGACTATAGTTCACGATTTTCATGCAAAGACTAATTTTACGATTTTTTATGCAAAAGACTATAATTCACGATTTTTCATGTAAAAGACTATAGTTCACGATTTTCATGCAAAAGACTATAATTCACGATTTTTCATGCAAAAGACTATAATTCACGATTTTTCATGCAAATGACTTTATTTCACGATTTTCATGCAAAAGACTAATAGTTCACGATTTTTCGCATAAAAGACTATAGTTCACGATTTTCATGCAAAAGACTATATTCACGATTTTCATGCAAAAGACTATAATTCACGATTTTCCATGCAAAAGAGTATAGTTCACGATTTTTGATGTAAAAGACTATAGTTCACGATTTTTTATACAAAAGACTTTATTTCAAGATTTTTCATGTAAAAGACTATAGTTCACGATTTTTCATGCAAAAGACTATAGTTCACGATTTTTCATGCAAAACGCTATACTTCAGAAATTTTCATGCAAAACACTATAGTTCACGATTTTTCATGCAAAACAGTATAGTTCACGATTTTCATGTAAAAGACTATAATTCATAATTTTTCATGTAAAAGACTATAGTTCACGATTTTTCATGCAAAAGACTATAGTTCACGATTTTTCATGCAAAAGACTATAGTTCACGATTTTTCATGCAAAAGACTATAATTCACAATTTTTCATGTAAAAGACTATAGTTCACGATTTTTCATGCAAAAAGACAATAATTCACGATTTTTCATGCAAAAGACTATAGTTCACGATTTTTCATGCAAAGACTATAATTCACGATTTTTAATGCAAAGACTATATTTCACGATTTTTATGTAAAGACTATGATTCACGATTTTCATGCAAAAGACTATAGTTCACGATTTTTCATGCAAAAGACTATAGTTCACGATTTTTCATGTAAAAGACTATAATTCACGATTTTTCATGCAAAGACTATATTTCACGATTTTTCATGTAAAAGACTATAGTTCACGATTTTTCATGCAAAAGACTATAATTCACGATTTTTCATGCAAATGACTTTATTTCACGATTTTTCATGCAAAAGACTATAATTCACGATTTTTCATGCAAAGGGCTATAGTTCACGATTTTCATGTAAAGACTATAGTTCACGATTTTTCATACAAAGACTATATTTCACGATTTTCATGCAAAGACTATAGTTCACGATTTTTCATGCAAAGACTATAGTTCACGATTTTCATGCAAAAGATACTTCATATTTTTGAAATTTTCAAAGACTATAGTTCACGATTTTCATTTAAAAGACTATAGTTCACAGATTTTCATGTAAAAGACTATAATTCACGATTTTCATGTAAAAGACTATAGTTCACGATTTTCATGCAAAAGACTATAGTTCACGATTTTTCATGCAAAAGACTATAGTTCACGATTTTTCATGCAAAAGACTATAATTCACGATTTTCATGTAAAGACTATAGTTCACGATTTTTCATGCAAAAGACTATAATTCACGATTTTCATGGAAGACTATAGTTCACGATTTTCACAAAGACTATAATTCACGATTTTTCATGCAAAGACTATAGTTCACGATTTTTTTAAAAAGACTATATTCACGATTTTCATGCAAAAGACTATAGTTCACGATTTTCATGCAAAAGACTATAATTCACGATTTTTCATGCAAAAGACTATAATTCACGATTTTCATGCAAATGACTATTTCACGATTTTTCATGCAAAGACTATAGTTCACGATTTTTCATGAAAAGACTATAGTTCACGATTTTCATGCAAAGACTATATTTCACGATTTTTCATGCAAAAGACTATAGTTCACGATTTTTCATGCAAAAGACTATAGTTCACGATTTTTCATGCAAAAGACAATAATTCACGATTTTTGATGCAAATGACTTTATTTCACTATTTTTCATGTAAAAGACTATAGTTAACGATTTTCATGCAAAAGACTATTGTTCACGATTTTTTATGCAAAATACTAAAATTCAAGATTTTTCATGTAAAAGACTATAATTCACGATTTTTCATGCAAAAGACTATAGTTCACGATTTTTCATGCAAAAGACTATAATTCACGATTTTTCATGCAAAAGACTATAGTTCACGATTTTTCATGCAAAAGACTATAGTTCACGATTTTTCATGCAAAAAGACTATAGTTCACGATTTTCATGCAAAAGACTATAATTCACAATTTTTCATGCAAAGACTATAGTTCACAATTTTCATGCAAAGACTATAGTTTCACGATTTTCATGTAAAGACTATAGTTCACGATTTTCATGCAAAAGACTATAGTTCACGATTTTCATGCAAAAGACTATAGTTCACAATTTTCATGTAAAAGACTATAGTTCACGATTTTCATGCAAAAGACTATAGTTCACGATTTTCATGCAAAGACTTATTTCACGATTTTTCATGCATAAGACTATAATTCACGATTTTTAATGTAAAAGACTGTAATTCACGATTTTTCATGTAAAAGACTATAGTTCACGATTTTTATGTAAAAGACTATAATTCACGATTTTTCATGCAAAGACTAGAGTTCACGATTTTTCATGCAAAAGATTATACTTCACGAATTTTCATGCAAAACACTATAGTTCACGATTTTTCATGCAAAAGACCATAGTTCAAGATTTTTCATGCAAAAGACTATAGTTCACGATTTTTCATGCAAAAGACTATAGTTCACGATTTTTCATGTAAAAGACTATAAATCACGATTTTTCATACAAAACACTATAGTTCACGATTTTTCATGCAAAAGACTATAGTTCACGATTTTTCATGCAAAAGACTATTGTTCACGATTTTTCATGCGAAAGACAATAGTTCACGATTTTTTCTGCAAAAGACTATAGTTCACGATTTTCATGCAAAACACTATAGTTCACGATTTTTCATGCAAAAGACTATAGTTCACGATTTTTCATGCAAAAGACTATAATTCACGATTTTTCATGCATAAGACTATAATTCACGATTTTTCATGCAAAAGACTATAATTCACGATTTTTCATGTAAAAGACTATATTTCACGATTTTTATGTAAAAGACTATAATTCACGATTTTTCATGCAAAGACTAGAGTTCACGATTTTTCATGCAAAAGATTATACTTCACGAATTTTCATGCAAAGACTATAATTCACGATTTTCATGCAAAAGACTATAGTTCACGATTTTTCATGCAAAGACTATATTCACGATTTTCATGCAAAAGACTATAGTTCACGATTTTCATGCAAAAGACTATAGTTCACGATTTTTCATGCAAAAAGACTATATTTCACGATTTTTCATGCAAAAGACTATAGTTCACGATTTTCATGCAAAAGACTATAGTTCACGATTTTTCATGCAAAAGACTATAATTCACGATTTTTCATGCAAAAGACTATAGTTCACGATTTTTCATGCAAAACTATAGTTCACGATTTTCATGCAAAGACTATAATTCACGATTTTTATGCAAAAGACTATAATTCACGATTTTTCATGCAAAAGACTATAGTTCACGATTTTTCATGTAAAAAGACTATAGTTCACGATTTTTATGCAAAGACTATAGTTCACGATTTTCATGCAAAGACTATAGTTCACGATTTTCATGCAAAGACTATAGTTCACGATTTTCATGCAAAAGACTATAGTTCACGATTTTTCATGCAAAAGACTATAGTTCACGATTTTTCATGCGAAAGACTATAGTTCACGATTTTTCATGCAAAAGACTATAGTTCACGATTTTTCATGCAAAAGACTATAGTTCACGATTTTTCATGCAAAAGACTATAGTTCACGATTTTTCATGCAAAACACAATAGTTTACGATTTTTCATGCAAAAGACTATAGTTCACGATTTTCATGTAAAAGACTATAATTCACGATTTTTCATGCAAAAGACTATAGTTCACGATTTTTCATGCAAAAGGCTATAGTTCACAATTTTTCATGTAAAAGACTATAATTCACGATTCTTCATGCAAAAGACTATAGTTCACGATTTTCATGCAAAAGACTATAGTTCACGATTTTTCATGTAAAAGACTATAATTCACGATTTTTCATGCAAAAGACTATAGTTCACGATTTTCATGCAAAGACTATAGTTCACGATTTTTCATGCAAAGACTATAATTCACGATTTTCATGCAAAAGACTATAGTTCACGATTTTTCATGCAAAAGACTATAATTCACGATTTTCATGCAAAAGACTATAATTTCACGATTTTCATGTAAAGACTATAGTTCACGATTTTCATGCAAAAGACTATAATTCACGATTTTTCATGCAAAAGACTATAGTTCACGATTTTCATGCAAAAGACTATAGTTCACGATTTTTCATGCAAAAGACTATAGTTCACGAATTTTCATGCAAAAGACTATAGTTCACGATTTTTCATGCAAAAGACTATAGTTCACGATTTTTCATGCGAAAGACTATAGTTCACGATTTTTCATGCGAAAGACTATAGTTCACGATTTTTCATGTAAAAGACTATAGTTCACGATTTTAATGCAAAAGACTATATTTCACGATTTTTATGTAAAGACTATAATTCACGATTTTCATGCAAAGACTATAGTTCACGATTTTTCATGCAAAAGACTATAATTCACGATTTTTCATGCAAAAGACTATAGTTCACGATTTTTCATGCAAAAGACTATATTTCACGATTTTTCATGCAAAAGACTATAGTTCACGATTTTTCATGCAAAAGACTATAGTTCACGATTCTTCATGCAAATGACTCTATTTCACGATTTTTCATGCAAAAGACTATAATTCACGATTTTTCATGCAAAAGACTATAGTTCACGATTTTTCATGCAAAAGACTATAGTTCACGATTTTTCATGCAAAAGACTATAGTTCACGATTTTTCATGCAAAAGACTATAATTAACGATTTTCATGCAAAGACTATAGTTCACGATTTTCATGCAAAACACTATAGTTCACGATTTTCATGCAAAAGACTATAGTTCACGATTTTCATGTAAAAGACTATAGTTCACGATTTTTCATGCAAAAGACTATAGTTCACGATTTTTCATGCAAAAGACTATAATTCACGATTTTTCATGCAAAGACTATAGTTCACGATTTTCATGCAAAAGACTATAGTTCACGATTTTTATGCAAAGACTATAATTCACGATTTTTCATGCAAAAGACTATAGTTCACGATTTTTCATGCAAAAGACTATAGTTCACGATTTTTCATGCAAAGACTATAGTTCACGATTTTTCATGCAAAGACTATAATTCACGATTTTTCATGCAAAAGACTATAGTTCACGATTTTCATGCAAAAGACTATAGTTCACGATTTTCATGCAAAGACTATAGTTCACGATTTTTCATGCAAAGACTATAGTTCACGATTTTCATGCAAAAGACTATAGTTCACGATTTTTCATGCAAAGACTATAGTTCACGAATTTTCATGCAAAAGACTATAGTTCACGATTTTTCATGCAAAGACTATAGTTCACGATTTTTCATGCAAAGACTATAATTCACGATTTTCATGCAAAGACTATATTTCACGATTTTTCATGCAAAAAGACTATAGTTAACAGATTTTCATGCAAAAGACTATAGTTCACGATTTTTCATGCAAAAGACTATAGTTCACGATTTTTCATGCAAAAGACTATAGTTCACGATTTTTCAAAAGACTATAGTTCACGATTTTCATGCAAAAGACTATAGTTCACGATTTTTATGCAAAAGACTATATTTCAAGAATTTTCATGCAAAAGACTATAGTTCACGATTTTTCATGCAAAAGACTATAGTTCACGATTTTTCATGCAAAAGACTATACTTCAGAAATTTTCATGCAAAACACTATAGTTCACGATTTTCATGCAAAAGACTATAGTTCACGATTTTCATGTAAAGACTATAGTTCACGATTTTTCATGCAAAAGACTATAGTTCACGATTTTTCATGCAAAAGACTATCATTCACGATTTTCATGTAAAAGACTATAGTTCACGACTTTTCATGCAAAAGACTATAATTCACGATTTTCATGCAAAGACTATATTTCACGATTTTTATGTAAAGACTATAATTCACGATTTTCATGCAAAAGACTATATTTCACGATTTTTCATGCAAAAGACTATACTTCACGATTTTTCATGCAAAAGACTATAGTTCACGATTTTTCATGCAAAAGACTATAGTTCACGATTTTTCATGCAAAAGACTATACTTCAGAAATTTTCATGCAAAACACTATAGTTCACGATTTTCATGCAAAAGTGTTAAGTTCACGATTTTCATGTAAAGACTATAGTTCACGATTTTTCATGCAAAAGACTATAGTTCACGATTTTTCATACAAAAGACTATAATTCACAATTTTTCATGTAAAAGACTATAGTTCACGATTTTTCATGCAAAAGACTATAGTTCACGATTTTCATGCAAAAGACTATAGTTCACGATTTTCATGCAAAGACTATAGTTCACGATTTTTCATGCAAAGACTATAATTCACGATTTTTCATGCAAAAGACTATAGTTCACGATTTTCATGCAAAGACTATAGTTCACGATTTTCATGCAAAGACTATAGTTCACGATTTTTCATGCAAAAGACTATAGTTCACGATTTTTCATGCAAAGACTATAGTTCACGATTTTCATGCAAAAGACTATATTTCACGATTTTTCATGCAAAAGACTATAATTCACGATTTTCATGCAAGACTATAGTTCACGATTTTTCATGCAAAAGACTATAATTCACGATTTTCATGCAAAAGACTATAGTTCACGATTTTTCATGCAAAGACTATAGTTCACGATTTTTCATGCAAAAGACTATAGTTCACGATTTTCATGCAAAGACTATAGTTCACGATTTTTCATGCAAAAGACTATAGTTCACGATTTTCATGCAAAAGACTATAGTTTACGATTTTTCATGCAAAAGACTATAGTTCACGATTTTCATGCAAAAGACTATAGTTCACGATTTTCATGCAAAAGACTATAGTTCACGATTTTCATGCAAAAGACTATTCTTCACGAATTTTCATGCAAAAGACTATAATTCACGAATTTTGATGCAAAAGATTACAATTCACGATTTTTAATGGAAAAGAGTATAGTTCATGATTTTCATGCAAAAGACTATATTTCACGATTTTCAATGCAAAAGACTATAATTAACGAATATTCATGCAAAAGACTATAGTACACCAATTTTCATGCCAAAGACTATATTTCACGATTTTTCATGCAAAAGACTATAATTCACGATTTTTAATGCAAAAGACTTTATTTCACGATTTTTATGTAAAAGACTATAATTCACGATTTTTCATGTAAAAGACTATAGTTCACGATTTTTCATGCAAAAGACTATAATTCACGATTTTTCATGCAAAAGACTATAATTCACGATTTTTCATGCAAAAGACTATATTTCACGATTTTTCATGCAAAAGACTATATTCACGATTTTCATGCAAAAGACTATAGTTCACGATTTTTCATGCAAAAGACTATAGTTCACGATTTTTATGCAAAGACTATAGTTCACGATTTTTCATGCAAAAGACTATAGTTCACGATTTTTCATGCAAAAGACTATAGTTCACGATTTTTCATGCAAAAGACTATAGTTCACGAATTTTCATGCAAAAGACTATAGTTCACGATTTTTCATGCAAATGACTTTATTTCACGATTTTTCATGCAAAAGACTATTGTTCACGCTTTTTCATGCAAAATACTAAAATTCAAGATTTTTCATGTAAAAGACTATAATTCACGATTTTTCATGCAAAAGACTATAGTTCACGATATTTGATGCAAAAGACTATAGTTCACGATTTTTCATACAAAAGACTATAGTTCAGGAATTTTCATGCAAAACACTATAGTTCACGATTTTTCATGCAAAAGACTATAGTTCACGATTTTTCATGCAAAGACCATAGTTCACGATTTTCATGCAAAAGACTATAGTTCACGATTTTTCATGGAAAAGTCCATAGTTCACGATTTTTCATGTAAAAGACTATAATTCACGATTTTTCATGCAAAAGACTATAGTTCACGATTTTTCATGCAAGACACTATAGTTCACGAGTTTTCATGCAAAAGACTATAGTTCACGATTTTTCATGTAAAAGACTATAATTCACGATTTTTCATGCAAAAGACTATAGTTCACGATTTTCATGCAAAAGACTATAGTTCACGATTTTTCATGCAAAAGACTATAGTTCACGATTTTCATGCAAAAGACTATATTCACGATTTTTCATTCAAAAGACTATAGTTCACGATTTTTCATGTAAAGACTATAATTCACGATTTTTCATGCAAAAGACTATAGTTCACGATTTTTCATGCAAAAGACTATAGTTCACGATTTTTCATGCAAAAGACTATAATTCACGATTTTTCATGCAAAAGACTATAGTTCACGATTTTTCATGCAAAAGACTATAATTCACGATTTTTCATGCAAAGACTATAATTCACGATTTTCATGCAAAAGACTATCGTTCACGATTTTCATGCAAAAGACTATAATTCACGATTTTTAAAGGAAAAGACTATAGTTCACGATTCTTCATGCAAATGACTATATTTCACGATTTTTCATGCAAAAGACTATAGTTCACGATTTTTCATGCAAAAGACTATAGTTCACGATTTTTCATGCAAAGACTATAGTTCACGATTTTTCATGCAAAGACTATAATTCACGATTTTTCATGCAAAAGACTATAGTTCACGATTTTTCATGCAAAAGACTATAATTCACGATTTTTCATGCAAAAGACTATATTTCACGATTTTTATGTAAAGACTATAATTCACGATTTTCATGTAAAGACTATAGTTCACGATTTTTCATGCAAAAGACTATAATTCACGATTTTTCATGTAAAAGACTATAATTCACGATTTTTCATGCAAAAGACTATAGTTCACGATTTTTCATGCAAAGACTATAGTTCACGATTTTTCATGTAAAGACTATAGTTCACGATTCTTCATGCAAATGACTTTATTTCACGATTTTTCATGCAAAAGACTATAATTCACGATTTTTCATGCAAAAGACTATAGTTCACGATTTTTCATGCAAAAGACTATAGTTCACGATTTTTCATGCAAAAGACTATATTTCACGATTTTTCATGTAAAGACTATAGTTCACGATTTTTCATGCAAAAGACTATAATTCACGATTTTTCATGCAAAAGACTATAGTTCACGATTTTTCATGCAAAAGACTATACTTCACGATTTTTCATGTAAAAGACTATAGTTCACGATTTTTCATGCAAAAGAGTATAGTTCACGATTTTTCATGCAAAAGACTATAATTCACGATTTTTCATACAAAAGAGTATAGTTCACGATTTTCATGTAAAAGACTATAGTTCACGATTTTTTATGTGAAAGACTATAATTCGCGATTTTTCATGCAAAAGACTATAGTTCATGATTTTTCATGGAAAAGACTATAGTTCACGATTTTTTAATGCAAAAGGCTATATTTCAAGATTTTTCGTGCAAACGACTATAATTCACGATTTTCATGTCAAAGACTATAATTCACGATTTTCATGTAAAAGACTATAATTCACGATTTTTCATGCAAAAGACTATAGTTCACGATTTTTCATGCAAAGACTATAGTTCACGAGTTTTCATGCAAAAGACTATAGTTCACGATTTTCATGCAAAGACTATAGTTCACGATTTTTCATGCAAAAGACTATAGTTCACGATTTTTCATGCAAAGACTATAGTTCACGATTTTTCATGCAAAAGACTATAATTCACGATTTTTCATGCAAAAGACTATAGTTCACGATTTTTCATGCAAAAGACTATAGTTCACGATTTTCATGCAAAGACTATAGTTCACGATTTTTATGCAAAAGACTATAGTTTACGATTTTTCATGCAAAAGACTATAATTCACGATTTTTCATGCAAAAGACTATAGTTCACGATTTTCATGCAAAAGACTATAGTTCACGATTTTTCATGCAAAAAGACTATATTTCACGATTTTCATGTAAAGATTATACTTCACGAATTTTCATGCAAAACACTATAGTTCACGATTTTTCATGCAAAAGACTATACTTCAGAAATTTTCATGCAAAACACTATAGTTCACGTTTTTCATGCAAAAGAGTATAGTTCACGATTTTCATGTAAAGACTATAGTTCACGATTTTTCATGCAAAAGACTATAGTTCACGATTTTTCATACAAAAGACAATAATTCACGATTTTCATGCAAAAGACTATAGTTCACGATTTTCATGCAAAAGACTATAATTCACGATTTTCATGCAAAAGACTATATTTCACGATTTTTCATGCAAAAGACTATAATTCACGATTTTTCATGTAAAAGACTATAGTTCACGATTTTTCATGCAAAAGACTATATTTCACGATTTTTCATGCAAAGACTATAGTTCACGATTTTTCATGCAAAAGACTATAGTTCACGATTTTCATGCAAAAGACTATAGTTCACGAAATTTTCATGCAAAGACTATAGTTCACGATTTTCATGCAAAAGGTTCACGATTTTCATGCAAAGACTATAGTTCACGATTTTTCATGCAAAGACTATAGTTCACGATTTTTCATGCAAAAGACTATAATTCACGATTTTTCATGCAAAAGACTATAGTTCACGATTTTTCATGCAAAAGACTATAGTTCACGATTTTCATGCAAAGACTATAGTTCACGATTTTTCATGCAAAAGACTATAGTTCACGATTTTCATGCAAAAGACTATAGTTCACGATTTTTCATACAAAAGACTATAGTTCACGATTTTCATGTAAAAGACTATAGTTCACGATTTTTCATGCAAAAGACTATAATTCACGATTTTTCATGCAAAGACTATAGTTCACGATTTTCATGCAAAGACTATAGTTCACGATTTTTCATGCAAAAGACTATATTTCACGATTTTTCATGCAAAAGACTATAATTCACGATTTTTCATGCAAATGACTTTATTTCACGATTTTTCATGTAAAAGACTATAATTCACGATTTTTCATGCAAAAGACTATAGTTCACGATTTTTCATGCAAAAGACTATAGTTCACGATTTTTCATGCAAAGACTATAGTTCACGATTTTTCATGCAAAGACTATAGTTCACGATTTTTCATGCAAAAGACTATAGTTCACGATTTTTCATGCAAAAGACTATAGTTCACGATTTTTCATGCAAAGACTATAATTCACGATTTTCATGCAAAGACTATATTTCACGATTTTTCATGCAAAAGACTATAGTTCACGATTTTCATGCAAAAGACTATAGTTCACGATTTTTCATGCAAAAGACTATAATTCACGATTTTTCAAAGACTATAGTTCACGATTTTTCATGCAAAAGACTATAGTTCACGATTTTTCATGCAAAAGACTATAGTTCACGATTTTTCATGCAAAAGACTATAGTTCACGATTTTTCATGCAAAAGACTATAGTTCACGATTTTTCATGCAAAAGACTATAGTTCACGATTTTTCATGCAAAAGACTATAATTCACGATTTTTCATGCAAAAGACTATAGTTCACGATTTTCATGCAAAAGAGTATAGTTCACGATTTTCATGTAAAGACTATAGTTCACGATTTTTCACACAAAAGACTATAATTCACAATTTTTCATGCAAAAGACTATACTTCACGATTTTTCATGCAAAAGACTATAGTTCACGATTTTTCATGGAAAAGACTATAGTTCACGATTTTTCATGCAAAAGACTATATTTCACGATTTTTCATGTAAAAGACTATAGTTCACGATTTTCATGTAAAAGACTATAGTTCACGATTTTTCATGCAAAGACTATATTTCACGATTTTTCATGTAAAGACTATAGTTCACGATTTTTCATGCAAAAGACTATAGTTCACGATTTTTCATGCAAAAGACTATAGTTCACGAATTTTCATGCAAAACACTATAGTTCACGATTTTCATGCAAAAGTGTTAAGTTCACGATTTTCATGTAAAGACTATAGTTCACGATTTTTCATGCAAAAGACTATAGTTCACGATTTTTCATGCAAAAGACTATAATTCACGATTTTTCATGTAAAAGACTATAGTTCACGATTTTTCATGCAAAAGACTATAATTCAAGATTTTTCATGTAAAAGACTATAGTTCACGATTTTTCATGCAAAACTATATTTCACGATTTTCATGCAAAGACTATAATTCACGATTTTTAAAAGACTATAGTTCACGATTTTGATGCAAAAGACTATAGTTCACGATTTTTCATACAAAAGACTATATTTCACGATTTTTCATGCAAAAGACTATAGTTCACGATTTTTCATGCAAAAGACTATAGTTCACGATTTTCATGCAAAAGACTATAGTTCACGATTTTAATGCAAAACTATAGTTCACGATTTTTCATGCAAATGACTTTATTTCACGATTTTTTATGTAAAAGACTATAATTCACGATTTTTCATGTAAAAGACTATAGTTCACGATTTTTCATGCAAAAGACTGTAATTCACGATTTTTCATGTAAAAGAATATAGTTCACGATTCTTCCTGCAAAAGACTATAGTTCACGCTATAGTTCACGATTTTTCATGCAAAAGACTATAATTGACTATTTTTCATGCAAAAGACTATAGTTCACGATTTTTCATGCAAAAGACTATAGTTCACGATTTTTCATGCAAAAGACTATAGTTCACGATTTTTCATGTAAAAGACTATAGTTCACGATTTTTCATGCAAAGACTATAGTTCACGAATTTTCATGCAAAAGACTATAGTTCACGATTTTCATGCAAAAGACTATAGTTCACGATTTTCATGCAAAGACTATAGTTCACGTTTTTCATGCAAAAGACTAGTTCACGATTTTCATGCAAAGACTATAGTTCACGATTTTTCATGCTAAATACTATAGTTCACAATTTTTTTATGAAAAAGACTGTAGTTTACGGTTTTTCATGCAAAAGACTATAGTTCACGAATTTTCATGCAAAAGACTATAATTCTTGATTTTTCATGCAAATGACTTTATTTCACGATTTTTTTATGTAAAAGACTAGAATTCACGATTTTTCATGCAAAAGACTATAGTTCACGATTTTTCATGCAAAAGACTATAGTTCACGATTTTTCATGCAAAAGACTATAGTTCACGATTTTTCATGCAAAAGACTATAGTTCACGATTTTTCATGCAAAAGACTATAGTTCACGAATTTTCATGCAAAACACTATAGTTCACGATTTTCATGCAAAAGACCATAGTTCACGATTTTCATGCAAAGACTATAGTTCACGATTTTCATGCAAAAGACTATAGTTCACGATTTTTCATGCAAAAGACTATAATTCACGATTTTTCATGCAAGAGACTATAGTTCACGATTTTTCATGCAAAAGACTATATTTCACGATTTTTCATGCAAAAAGCTATAGTTCACGATTTTCATGCAAAACTATATTTCACGATTTTTCATGCAAAAGACTATAGTTCACGATTTTTCATGTAAAAGACTATAGTTCACGATTTTTCATGCAAAAGACTATAATTCACGATTTTTCATGCAATAGACTATATTTCACGATTTTTCATAAAAAGACTATAGTTCACGATTTTCATGCAAAAGACTATAGTTCACGATTTTTCATGCAAAAGACTATATTTCACGATTTTTCATGCAAAAGACTATAGTTCACGATTTTTCATGCAAAAGACTATAGTTCACGATTTTCATGCAAAAGACTATAGTTCAGAATTTTCATGCAAAAGACTATAGTTCACGATTTTCATGGAAAAGACTATAGTTCACGATTTTTCATGCAAAGACTATAGTTCACGATTTTTCATGCAAAAGACTATAGTTCACGATTTTTCATGCAAAAGACTATAATTCACGATTTTTCATGCAAAAGACTATAGTTCACGATTTTTCATGCAAAAGACTCAATTTCACGATTTTTGCAAAACTATAGTTCACGATTTTCATGCAAAACTATATTTCACGATTTTTCATGCAAAAGACTATAATTCACGATTTTTCATGCAAAAGACTATAGTTCACGATTTTCATGCAAAAGACTATAGTTCACGATTTTTCATGTAAAAGACTATAATTCACGATTTTCATGTAAAAGACTATAATTAAAGATTTTTCATGCAAAAGACTATAATTCACGAATTTTCATGCAAAAGACTATAGTTCACGATTTTCATGCAAAAACTATAGTTCACGATTTTTAATGCAAATGACTTTATTTCACAATTTCTCATGTAAAAGACTATAATTCACGATTTTTCATGTAAAAGACTATAGTTCACGATTTTTCATGCAAAAGACTATAATTCACGATTTTTCATGCAAAAGGCTATAGTTAACGATTTTTCATGCAAAAGACTATAGTTCACGCTATAGTTCACGATTTTTCATGCAAAAGACTATAATTGACTATTTTTCATGCAAAAGACTATAGTTCACGATTTTTCATGCAAAAGACTATAATTTCACGATTTTTCATGCAAAAGACTATAATTCACGATTTTTCATGCAAGAGACTATAGTTCACGATTTTTCATGCAAAAGACTATAGTTCACGATTTTTCATGCAAAGACTATAGTTCACGATTTTTCATGCAAAAGACTATAGTTCACGATTTTTCATGTCAAAGACTATATTTCACGATTTTTCATGCAAAAGACTATAGTTCACGATTTTTCATGCAAAAGACTATAATTCACGATTTTTCATGCAAAAGACTATAGTTCACGATTTTTCATGCAAAAGACTATAATTCACGATTTTTCATGCAAAGACTATAGTTCACGATTTTCATGCAAAAGACTATAGTTCACGATTTTCATGCAAAAGACTATAGTTCACGATTTTCATGCAAAGACTATAGTTCACGATTTTTCATGCAAAACTATAGTTCACGATTTTTCATGCAAAGACTATAGTTCACGATTTTTCATGTAAAAGACTATAGTTCACGATTTTTCATGCAAAAGACTATAGTTCACGATTTTTCATGCAAAAGACTATAGTTCACGATTTTTCATGCAAAAGACTATAGTTCACGATTTTTCATGCAAAAACTATAGTTCACGATCTTTCATGCAAAAGACTATAGTTCACGATTTTCATGCAAAAGACTATAGTTCACGATTTTTCATGCAAAAGACTATATTTCACGATTTTTCATGTAAAAGACTATAATTCACGATTTTTCATGCAAAAGACTATAGTTCACGATTTTTCATGCAAAAACTATAATTCACGATTTTCATGCAAAGACTATATTTCACGATTTTTATGCAAAGACTATAATTCACGATTTTCATGCAAAAGACTATAGTTCACGATTTTTCATGCAAAAGACTATAATTCACGATTTTCATGCAAAAGACTATAATTCACGATTTTTCATGCAAAGACTATAGTTCACGATTTTTCATGCAAAAGACTATAGTTCACGATTTTTCATGCAAAGACTATAGTTCACGATTTTTCATGCAAAGACTATATTTCACGATTTTCATGCAAAGACTATAATTCACGATTTTCATGCAAAAGACTATAGTTCACGATTTTTCATGCAAAAGACTATAGTTCACGATTTTTCATGCAAAGACTATATTTCACGATTTTTCATGCAAAGACTATAGTTCACGATTTTTCATGCAAAAGACTATAGTTCACGATTTTTCATGCAAAAGACTATAGTTCACGATTTTCATGCAAAAGACTATAGTTCACGATTTTTCATGCAAAAGACTATAGTTCACGATTTTCATGCAAAAGACTATAATTCACGATTTTTCATGCAAAAGACTATAATTCACGATTTTTCATGCAAAAGACTATAGTTCACGATTTTTCATGCAAAGACTATAGTTCACGATTTTTCATGCAAAAGACTATATTTCACGATTTTTGCAAAGACTATAGTTCACGATTTTTCATGCAAAAGACTATAGTTCACGATTTTTCATGCTAAAGACTATAGTTCACGATTTTTCATGCAAAAGACTATAGTTCACGATTTTTCATGCAAAAGACTATAATTCACGATTTTTCATGCAAAGACTATAGTTCACGATTTTTCATGCAAAAGACTATAGTTCACGATTTTTCATGCAAAAGACTATATTTCACGATTTTTCATGCAAAAGACTATAGTTCACGATTTTCATGCAAAAGACTATAGTTCACGATTTTTCATGCAAAAGACTATAGTTCACGATTTTTCATGCAAAGACTATAGTTCACGATTTTTCATGCAAAGACTATAATTCACGATTTTTCATGCAAAGACTATAGTTCACGATTTTTCATGCAAAAGACTATAGTTCACGATTTTCATGCAAAAGACTATAGTTCACGATTTTTCATGCAAAGACTATAGTTCACGATTTTTCATGCAAAGACTATAGTTCACGATTTTTCATGCAAAAGACTATAGTTCACGATTTTTCATGCAAAAGACTATAGTTCACGATTTTTCATGCAAAAGACTATAGTTCACGATTTTTCATGCAAAAGACTATATTTCACGATTTTCATGCAAAAGACTATAGTACACCAATTTTCATGCCAAAGACTATATTTCACGATTTTCATGCAAAAGACTATAATTCACGATTTTTCATGCAAAAGACTATAATTCACGATTTTTCATACAAAAGACTATAATTCACGATTTTTCATGCAAAACACTATAATTCACGATTCTTCATGCAAATGACTTTATTTCACGATTTTTCATGCAAAACACTATAATTCACGATTTTTCATGCAAAAGAGTATAGTTCACGATTTTCATGTAAAAGACTATAGTTCACGATTTTTTATGTAAAAGACTATAATTCACGATTTTTCATGCAAAAGACTATAGTTCACGATTTTTCATGCAAAAGACTATAGTTCACGATTTTTCATGCAAAAGACTATATTTCACGATTTTTCATGCAAAAGACTATAATTCACGATTTTTCATGCAAAGACTATAGTTCACGATTTTCATGCAAAGACTATAATTCACGATTTTTCATGCAAAAGACTATAGTTCACGATTTTTCATGCAAAAGACTATAATTCACGATTTTTCATGCAAAAGACTATAGTTCACGATTTTTCATGCAAAAGACTATAGTTCACGATTTTTCATGCAAAAGACTATAGTTCACGATTTTTCATGCAAAAGACTATAGTTCACGATTTTTCATGCATAAGACTATAGTTCACGATTTTTCATGCAAAAGACTATAATTCACGATTTTTCATGCAAAGACTATAGTTCACGATTTTTCATGCAAAAGACTATAGTTCACGATTTTCATGCAAAAGACTATATTCACGATTTTTCATGCAAAAGACTATAGTTCACGATTTTTCATGCAAAGACTATAGTTCACGATTTTTCATGCAAAAGACTATAATTCACGATTTTTCATGCAAAAGACTATAGTTCACGATTTTTCATGCAAAAGACTATAGTTCACGATTTTTCATGCAAAGACTATAGTTCACGATTTTCATGCAAAAGACTATAGTTCACGATTTTCATGCAAAAGACTATATTTCACGATTTTTCATGCAAAGACTATAGTTCACGATTTTTCATGCAAAGACTATAGTTCACGATTTTCATGCAAAAGACTATAGTTCACGATTTTCATGCAAAGACTATAGTTCACGATTTTTGCAAAAGACTATAGTTCACGATTTTCATGCAAAAGACTATAGTTCACGATTTTTCATGCAAAATATAGTTCACGATTTTCATGCAAAAGACTATAGTTCACGATTTTTCATGAAAAGACTATAGTTCACGATTTTTCATGCAAAAGACTATAGTTCACGATTTTCATGCAAAAGACTAATTTCACGATTTTCATGCAAAGACTATAGTTCACGATTTTCATGAAAGACTATAATTCACGATTTTCAAAAGACTATAGTTCACGATTTTTCAAAAGACTATAATTCACGATTTTTCATGCAAAAGACTATAGTTCACGATTTTCATGCAAAAGACTATAGTTCACGATTTTTCATGCAAAAGACTATAGTTCACGATTTTTCATGCAAAGACTATAGTTCACGATTTTTCATGCAAAGACTATAGTTCACGATTTTTCATGCAAAGACTATAGTTCACGATTTTCATGCAAAAGACTATAGTTCACGATTTTTCATGCAAAAGACTATAGTTCACGATTTTCATGCAAAAGACTATAGTTCACGATTTTTCATGCAAAAGACTATAGTTCACGATTTTTCATGCAAAAGACTATAGTTCACGATTTTTCATGCAAAAGACTATAGTTCACGATTTTTCATGCAAAAGACTATAGTTCACGATTTTTCATGCAAAAGACTATAGTTCACGATTTTCATGCAAAAGACTATAGTTCACGATTTTTCATGCAAAAGACTATAGTTCACGATTTTCATGCAAAGACTATAGTTCACGATTTTTCATGCAAAAGACTATAGTTCACGATTTTTCATGCAAAAGACTATAGTTCACGATTTTTCATGCAAAAGACTATAGTTCACGATTTTTCATGCAAAAGACTATAGTTCACGATTTTTCATGCAAAAGACTATAGTTCACGATTTTCATGCAAAAGACTATAGTTCACGATTTTTCATGCAAAAGACTATAGTTCACGATTTTTCATGCAAAAGACTATAGTTCACGATTTTTCATGCAAAAGACTATAGTTCACGATTTTCATGCAAAAGACTATAGTTCACGATTTTTCATGCAAAAGACTATAGTTCACGATTTTTCATGCAAAGACTATAGTTCACGATTTTTCATGCAAAAGACTATAGTTCACGATTTTTCATGCAAAGACTATAGTTCACGATTTTTCATGCAAAGACTATAGTTCACGATTTTTCATGCAAAAGACTATAGTTCACGATTTTTCATGCAAAAGACTATAGTTCACGATTTTCATGCAAAGACTATAGTTCACGATTTTTCATGCAAAGACTATAGTTCACGATTTTTCATGCAAAAGACTATAGTTCACGATTTTCATGCAAAAGACTATAGTTCACGATTTTTCATGCAAAGACTATAGTTCACGATTTTTCATGCAAAAGACTATAGTTCACGATTTTTCATGCAAAAGACTATAGTTCACGATTTTTCATGCAAAAGACTATAGTTCACGATTTTTCATGCAAAGACTATAGTTCACGATTTTTCATGCAAAAGACTATAGTTCACGATTTTTCATGCAAAAGACTATAGTTCACGATTTTCATGCAAAAGACTATAGTTCACGATTTTTCATGCAAAGACTATAGTTCACGATTTTTCATGCAAAAGACTATAGTTCACGATTTTCATGCAAAAGACTATAGTTCACGATTTTCATGCAAAAGACTATAGTTCACGATTTTTCATGCAAAGACTATAGTTCACGATTTTTCATGCAAAGACTATAGTTCACGATTTTCATGCAAAGACTATAGTTCACGATTTTTCATGCAAAAGACTATAGTTCACGATTTTTCATGCAAAAGACTATAGTTCACGATTTTCATGCAAAAGACTATAGTTCACGATTTTTCATGCAAAAGACTATAGTTCACGATTTTTCATGCAAAAGACTATAGTTCACGATTTTTCATGCAAAAGACTATAGTTCACGATTTTCATGCAAAGACTATAGTTCACGATTTTTCATGCAAAAGACTATAGTTCACGATTTTTCATGCAAAGACTATAGTTCAAGATTTTTCATGCAAAAGACTATAGTTCACGATTTTTCATGCAAAAGACTATAGTTCACGATTTTTCATGCAAAAGACTATACATCAAGATTTTTCATGCAAAAGACTATAGTTCACGATTTTTCATGCAAAAGACTATAGTTCACGATTTTTCATGCAAAAGACCATAGTTCACGATTTTTCATGCAAAGACTATAGTTCACGATTTTTCATGCAAAAGACTATAGTTCACGATTTTTCATGCAAAGACTATAGTTCACGATTTTCATGCAAAAGACTATAGTTCACGATTTTTCATGCAAAAGACTATAGTTCACGATTTTCATGCAAAAGACTATAGTTCACGATTTTTCATGCAAAAGACTATAGTTCACGATTTTCATGCAAAAGACTATAGTTCACGATTTTTCATGCAAAAGACTATAGTTCACGATTTTCATGCAAAAGACTATAGTTCACGATTTTTCATGCAAAAGACTATAGTTCACGATTTTCATGCAAAGACTATAGTTCACGATTTTCATGCAAAGACTATAGTTCACGATTTTTCATGCAAAAGACTATAGTTCACGATTTTTCATGCAAAAGACTATAGTTCACGATTTTTCATGCAAAAGACTATAGTTCACGATTTTTCATGCAAAAGACTATAGTTCACGATTTTTCATGCAAAAGACTATAGTTCACGATTTTCATGCAAAAGACTATAGTTCACGATTTTTCATGCAAAAGACTATAGTTCACGATTTTTCATGCAAAAGACTATAGTTCACGATTTTTCATGCAAAAGACTATAGTTCACGATTTTTCATGCAAAGACTATAGTTCACGATTTTTCATGCAAAGACTATAGTTCACGATTTTCATGCAAAGACTATAGTTCACGATTTTTCATGCAAAAGACTATAGTTCACGATTTTTCATGCAAAGACTATAGTTCACGATTTTTCATGCAAAAGACTATAGTTCACGATTTTTCATGCAAAGACTATAGTTCACGATTTTTCATGCAAAAGACTATAGTTCACGATTTTCATGCAAAAGACTATAGTTCACGATTTTCATGCAAAGACTATAGTTCACGATTTTTCATGCAAAAGACTATAGTTCACGATTTTTCATGCAAAAGACTATAGTTCACGATTTTCATGCAAAAGACTATAGTTCACGATTTTTCATGCAAAAGACTATAGTTCACGATTTTTCATGCAAAAGACTATAGTTCACGATTTTTCATGCAAAAGACTATAGTTCACGATTTTTCATGCAAAAGACTATAGTTCACGATTTTTCATGCAAAAGACTATAGTTCACGATTTTTCATGCAAAAGACTATAGTTCACGATTTTTCATGCAAAAGACTATAGTTCACGATTTTTCATGCAAAGACTATAGTTCACGATTTTTCATGCAAAGACTATAGTTCACGATTTTTCATGCAAAAGACTATAGTTCACGATTTTTCATGCAAAAGACTATAGTTCACGATTTTCATGCAAAAGACTATAGTTCACGATTTTTCATGCAAAGACTATAGTTCACGATTTTTCATGCAAAAGACTATAGTTCACGATTTTTCATGCAAAAGACTATAGTTCACGATTTTTCATGCAAAAGACTATAGTTCACGATTTTCATGCAAAGACTATAGTTCACGATTTTTCATGCAAAAGACTATAGTTCACGATTTTTCATGCAAAAGACTATAGTTCACGATTTTTCATGCAAAAGACTATAGTTCACGATTTTCATGCAAAAGACTATAGTTCACGATTTTTCATGCAAAAGACTATAGTTCACGATTTTTCATGCAAAAGACTATAGTTCACGATTTTTCATGCAAAAGACTATAGTTCACGATTTTCATGCAAAGACTATAGTTCACGATTTTTCATGCAAAGACTATAGTTCACGATTTTTCATGCAAAAGACTATAGTTCACGATTTTTCATGCAAAAGACTATAGTTCACGATTTTCATGCAAAAGACTATAGTTCACGATTTTTCATGCAAAAGACTATAGTTCACGATTTTCATGCAAAGACTATAGTTCACGATTTTCATGCAAAAGACTATAGTTCACGATTTTTCATGCAAAGACTATAGTTCACGATTTTTCATGCAAAAGACTATAGTTCACGATTTTTCATGCAAAGACTATAGTTCACGAATTTTCATGCAAAAGACTATAGTTCACGATTTTTCATGCAAAAGACTATAGTTCACGATTTTTCATGCAAAAGACTATAATTCACGATTTTTCATGCAAAAGACTATAGTTCACGTATTTTCATGCAAAAGACTATAGTTCACGATTTTTCATGCAAAAGACTATAGTTCACGATTTTTCATGCAAAAGACTATAGTTCACGATTTTTCATGCAAAAGACTATAGTTCACGATTTTCATGCAAAAGACTATAGTTCACGATTTTTCATGCAAAGACTATAGTTCACGATTTTTCATGCAAAAGACTATAGTTCACGATTTTTCATGCAAAGACTATAGTTCACGATTTTTCATGCAAAAGACTATAGTTCACGATTTTTCATGCAAAGACTATAGTTCACGATTTTCATGCAAAAGACTATAGTTCACGATTTTCATGCAAAGACTATAGTTCACGATTTTTCATGCGAATGACAATAGTTCACGATTTTTCATGTAAAGACTATAGTTCACGAATTTTCATTCAAAACACTATAGTTCACGATTTTTCATGCAAAAGACCATAGTTCACGATTTTTCATGCAAAAGACAATAATTCACGATTTTTCATGCAAAAGACTTTATTTCACGATTTTTCATGTAAAAGACTATTGTTCACGATTTTTCATGCAAAGACTATAGTTCACGATTTTTCATGCAAAAGACTATAGTTCACGATTTTTCATGCAAAGACTATAGTTCACGATTTTTCATGCAAAGACTATAGTTCACGATTTTCATGCAAAAGACTATAGTTCACGATTTTTCATGCAAAAGACTATAGTTCACGATTTTTCATGCAAAAGACTATAGTTCACGATTTTTCATGCAAAAGACTATAGTTCACGATTTTTCATGCAAAAGACTATAGTTCACGATTTTCATGCAAAGACTATAGTTCACGATTTTTCATGCAAAAGACTATAGTTCACGATTTTCATGCAAAAGACTATAGTTCACGATTTTTCATGCAAAAGACTATACACGATTTTTCATGCAAAGACTATAGTTCACGATTTTCATGCAAAGACTATAGTTCACGATTTTTCATGCAAAAGACTATAGTTCACGATTTTCATGCAAAAGACTATAGTTCACGATTTTTCATGCAAAAGACTATAGTTCACGATTTTTCATGCAAAAGACTATAGTTCACGATTTTTCATGCAAAAGACTATAGTTCACGATTTTCATGCAAAGACTATAGTTCACGATTTTCATGCAAAAGACTATAGTTCACGATTTTTCATGCAAAAGACTATAGTTCACGATTTTCATGCAAAGACTATAGTTCACGATTTTTCATGCAAAAGACTATAGTTCACGATTTTTCATGCAAAGACTATAGTTCACGATTTTTCATGCAAAGACTATAGTTCACGATTTTTCATGCAAAAGACTATAGTTCACGATTTTTCATGCAAAGACTATAGTTCACGATTTTCATGCAAAGACTATAGTTCACGATTTTTCATGCAAAGACTATAGTTCACGATTTTTCATGCAAAGACTATAGTTCACGATTTTTCATGCAAAAGACTATAGTTCACGATTTTTCATGCAAAAGACTATAGTTCACGATTTTTCATGCAAAAGACTATAGTTCACGATTTTCATGCAAAAGACTATAGTTCACGATTTTCATGCAAAAGACTATAGTTCACGATTTTTCATGCAAAAGACTATAGTTCACGATTTTTCATGCAAAACTATAGTTCACGATTTTCATGGAAAAGACTATAGTTCACGGTTTTTCATGCAAAAGACTATAGTTCACGGTTTTTCATGCAAAAGACTATAGTTCACGATTTTTCATGCAAAGACTATAGTTCACGATTTTTCATGCAAAACTATAGTTCACGATTTTCATGCAAAGACTATAGTTCACGATTTTCATGCAAAGACTATAGTTCACGATTTTTCATGCAAAAGACTATAGTTCACGATTTTTCATGCAAAAGACTATAGTTCACGATTTTCATGCAAAACTATAGTTCACGATTTTTCATGCAAAGACTATAGTTCACGATTTTTCATGCAAAAGACTATAGTTCACGATTTTTCATGCAAAGACTATAGTTCACGATTTTTCATGCAAAAGACTATAGTTCACGATTTTTCATGCAAAAGACTATAGTTCACGATTTTCATGCAAAGACTATAGTTCACGATTTTTCATGCAAAAGACTATAGTTCACGATTTTTCATGCAAAGACTATAGTTCACGATTTTCATGCAAAAGACTATAGTTCACGATTTTTCATGCAAAAGACTATAGTTCACGATTTTTCATGCAAAAGACTATAGTTCACGATTTTCATGCAAAAGACTATAGTTCACGATTTTCATGCAAAGACTATAGTTCACGATTTTTCATGCAAAGACTATAGTTCACGATTTTTCATGCAAAAGACTATAGTTCACGATTTTTCATGCAAAGACTATAGTTCACGATTTTCATGCAAAAGACTATAGTTCACGATTTTTCATGCAAAAGACTATAGTTCACGATTTTCATGCAAAAGACTATAGTTCACGATTTTTCATGCAAAAGACTATAGTTCACGATTTTTCATGCAAAAGACTATAGTTCACGATTTTTCATGCAAAAGACTATAGTTCACGATTTTCATGCAAAAGACTATAGTTCACGATTTTTCATGCAAAAGACTATAGTTCACGATTTTTCATGCAAAAGACTATAGTTCACGATTTTTCATGCAAAAGACTATAGTTCACGATTTTTCATGCAAAAGACTATAGTTCACGATTTTTCATGCAAAGACTATAGTTCACGATTTTCATGCAAAAGACTATAGTTCACGATTTTTCATGCAAAAGACTATAGTTCACGATTTTCATGCAAAAGACTATAGTTCACGATTTTTCATGCAAAAGACTATAGTTCACGATTTTTCATGCAAAGACTATAGTTCACGATTTTCATGCAAAAGACTATAGTTCACGATTTTTCATGCAAAAGACTATAGTTCACGATTTTTCATGCAAAAGACTATAGTTCACGATTTTCATGCAAAAGACTATAGTTCACGATTTTTCATGCAAAAGACTATAGTTCACGATTTTCATGCAAAAGACTATAGTTCACGATTTTTCATGCAAAAGACTATAGTTCACGATTTTTCATGCAAAGACTATAGTTCACGATTTTTCATGCAAAGACTATAGTTCACGATTTTCATGCAAAAGACTAT
This sequence comes from Xenia sp. Carnegie-2017, assembly GCF_021976095.1. Taxonomy (NCBI): domain Eukaryota; kingdom Metazoa; phylum Cnidaria; class Anthozoa; order Malacalcyonacea; family Xeniidae; genus Xenia; species Xenia sp. Carnegie-2017. Next base: position 15,545,271 of record NW_025813483.1, on the reverse strand, counting down.
AGTTCACGATTTTCATGCAAAGACTATAGTTCACGATTTTTCATGCAAAAGACTATAGTTCACGATTTTCATGCAAAAGACTAGTTCACGATTTTCATGCAAAAGACTATAGTTCACGATTTTTCATGCAAAGACTATAGTTCACGATTTTTCATGCAAAGACTATAGTTCACGATTTTTCATGCAAAAGACTATAGTTCACGATTTTTCATGCAAAAGACTATAGTTCACGATTTTTCATGCAAAAGACTATAGTTCACGATTTTTCATGCAAAAGACTATAGTTCACGATTTTTCATGCAAAGACTATAGTTCACGATTTTTCATGCAAAAGACTATAGTTCACGATTTTTCATGCAAAAGACTATAGTTCACGATTTTCATGCAAAAGACTATAGTTCACGATTTTTCATGCAAAAGACTATAGTTCACGATTTTTCATGCAAAAGACTATAGTTCACGATTTTTCATGCAAAAGACTATAGTTCACGATTTTTCATGCAAAAGACTATAGTTCACGATTTTTCATGCAAAAGACTATAGTTCACGATTTTTCATGCAAAAGACTATAGTTCACGATTTTCATGCAAAAGACTATAGTTCACGATTTTCATGCAAAAGACTATAGTTCACGATTTTTCATGCAAAAGACTATAGTTCACGATTTTTCATGCAAAAGACTATAGTTCACGATTTTTCATGCAAAGACTATAGTTCACGATTTTTCATGCAAAGACTATAGTTCACGATTTTTCATGCAAAAGACTATAGTTCACGATTTTCATGCAAAGACTATAGTTCACGATTTTTCATGCAAAAGACTATAGTTCACGATTTTCATGCAAAAGACTATAGTTCACGATTTTTCATGCAAAAGACTATAGTTCACGATTTTTCATGCAAAAGACTATAGTTCACGATTTTCATGCAAAAGACTATAGTTCACGATTTTTCATGCAAAGACTATAGTTCACGATTTTTCATGCAAAAGACTATAGTTCACGATTTTTCATGCAAAAGACTATAGTTCACGATTTTCATGCAAAAGACTATAGTTCACGATTTTCATGCAAAAGACTATAGTTCACGATTTTTCATGCAAAAGACTATAGTTCACGATTTTTCATGCAAAAGACTATAGTTCACGATTTTTCATGCAAAAGACTATAGTTCACGATTTTTCATGCAAAAGACTATAGTTCACGATTTTTCATGCAAAGACTATAGTTCACGATTTTTCATGCAAAAGACTATAGTTCACGATTTTTCATGCAAAGACTATAGTTCACGATTTTTCATGCAAAGACTATAGTTCACGATTTTTCATGCAAAAGACTATAGTTCACGATTTTTCATGCAAAGACTATAGTTCACGATTTTTCATGCAAAAGACTATAGTTCACGATTTTCATGCAAAAGACTATAGTTCACGATTTTTCATGCAAAGACTATAGTTCACGATTTTTCATGCAAAAGACTATAGTTCACGATTTTCATGCAAAGACTATAGTTCACGATTTTTCATGCAAAAGACTATAGTTCACGATTTTTCATGCAAAGACTATAGTTCACGATTTTTCATGCAAAAGACTATAGTTCACGATTTTTCATGCAAAAGACTATAGTTCACGATTTTTCATGCAAAGACTATAGTTCACGATTTTTCATGCAAAAGACTATAGTTCACGATTTTCATGCAAAGACTATAGTTCACGATTTTTCATGCAAAAGACTATAGTTCACGATTTTTCATGCAAAAGACTATAGTTCACGATTTTTCATGCAAAAGACTATAGTTCACGATTTTTCATGCAAAGACTATAGTTCACGATTTTTCATGCAAAAGACTATAGTTCACGATTTTTCATGCAAAAGACTATAGTTCACGATTTTTCATGCAAAGACTATAGTTCACGATTTTCATGCAAAAGACTATAGTTCACGATTTTTCATGCAAAAGACTATAGTTCACGATTTTCATGCAAAGACTATAGTTCACGATTTTTCATGCAAAAGACTATAGTTCACGATTTTCATGCAAAGACTATAGTTCACGATTTTTCATGCAAAGACTATAGTTCACGATTTTTCATGCAAAGACTATAGTTCACGATTTTTCATGCAAAGACTATAGTTCACGATTTTCATGCAAAAGACTATAGTTCACGATTTTTCATGCAAAGACTATAGTTCACGATTTTTCATGCAAAGACTATAGTTCACGATTTTCATGCAAAAGACTATAGTTCACGATTTTTCATGCAAAAGACTATAGTTCACGATTTTTCATGCAAAAGACTATAGTTCACGATTTTTCATGCAAAAGACTATAGTTCACGATTTTTCATGCAAAAGACTATAGTTCACGATTTTTCATGCAAAAGACTATAGTTCACGATTTTCATGCAAAAGACTATAGTTCACGATTTTTCATGCAAAGACTATAGTTCACGATTTTTCATGCAAAAGACTATAGTTCACGATTTTTCATGCAAAAGACTATAGTTCACGATTTTTCATGCAAAAGACTATAGTTCACGATTTTTCATGCAAAAGACTATAGTTCACGATTTTCATGCAAAAGACTATAGTTCACGATTTTTCATGCAAAGACTATAGTTCACGATTTTTCATGCAAAGACTATAGTTCACGATTTTTCATGCAAAAGACTATAGTTCACGATTTTTCATGCAAAAGACTATAGTTCACGATTTTTCATGCAAAAGACTATAGTTCACGATTTTCATGCAAAAGACTATAGTTCACGATTTTTCATGCAAAGACTATAGTTCACGATTTTTCATGCAAAGACTATAGTTCACGATTTTTCATGCAAAAGACTATAGTTCACGATTTTCATGCAAAAGACTATAGTTCACGATTTTTCATGCAAAAGACTATAGTTCACGATTTTTCATGCAAAAGACTATAGTTCACGATTTTCATGCAAAAGACTATAGTTCACGATTTTCATGCAAAAGACTATAGTTCACGATTTTTCATGCAAAAGACTATAGTTCACGATTTTTCATGCAAAAGACTATAGTTCACGATTTTCATGCAAAAGACTATAGTTCACGATTTTTCATGCAAAAGACTATAGTTCACGATTTTCATGCAAAAGACTATAGTTCACGATTTTTCATGCAAAGACTATAGTTCACGATTTTCATGCAAAAGACTATAGTTCACGATTTTTCATGCAAAAGACTATAGTTCACGATTTTCATGCAAAAGACTATAGTTCACGATTTTCATGCAAAGACTATAGTTCACGATTTTTCATGCAAAAGACTATAGTTCACGATTTTTCATGCAAAAGACTATAGTTCACGATTTTCATGCAAAGACTATAGTTCACGATTTTCATGCAAAGACTATAGTTCACGATTTTTCATGCAAAGACTATAGTTCACGATTTTTCATGCAAAAGACTATAGTTCACGATTTTTCATGCAAAAGACTATAGTTCACGATTTTTCATGCAAAAGACTATAGTTCACGATTTTTCATGCAAAGACTATAGTTCACGATTTTCATGCAAAGACTATAGTTCACGATTTTTCATGCAAAAGACTATAGTTCACGATTTTCATGCAAAGACTATAGTTCACGATTTTTCATGCAAAAGACTATAGTTCACGATTTTTCATGCAAAAGACTATAGTTCACGATTTTTCATGCAAAAGACTATAGTTCACGATTTTTCATGCAAAAGACTATAGTTCACGATTTTTCATGCAAAGACTATAGTTCACGATTTTCATGCAAAGACTATAGTTCACGATTTTTCATGCAAAAGACTATAGTTCACGATTTTTCATGCAAAGACTATAGTTCACGATTTTTCATGCAAAAGACTATAGTTCACGATTTTTCATGCAAAAGACTATAGTTCACGATTTTCATGCAAAGACTATAGTTCACGATTTTTCATGCAAAAGACTATAGTTCACGATTTTTCATGCAAAAGACTATAGTTCACGATTTTTCATGCAAAAGACTATAGTTCACGATTTTCATGCAAAAGACTATAGTTCACGATTTTCATGCAAAAGACTATAGTTCACGATTTTCATGCAAAAGACTATAGTTCACGATTTTTCATGCAAAAGACTATAGTTCACGATTTTTCATGCAAAAGACTATAGTTCACGATTTTCATGCAAAAGACTATAGTTCACGATTTTTCATGCAAAAGACTATAGTTCACGATTTTTCATGCAAAAGACTATAGTTCACGATTTTTCATGCAAAAGACTATAGTTCACGATTTTTCATGCAAAAGACTATAGTTCACGATTTTTCATGCAAAAGACTATAGTTCACGATTTTTCATGCAAAAGACTATAGTTCACGATTTTTCATGCAAAAGACTATAGTTCACGATTTTTCATGCAAAGACTATAGTTCACGATTTTCATGCAAAGACTATAGTTCACGATTTTTCATGCAAAGACTATAGTTCACGATTTTCATGCAAAAGACTATAGTTCACGATTTTTCATGCAAAAGACTATAGTTCACGATTTTTCATGCAAAAGACTATAGTTCACGATTTTTCATGCAAAAGACTATAGTTCACGATTTTTCATGCAAAAGACTATAGTTCACGATTTTCATGCAAAAGACTATAGTTCACGATTTTTCATGCAAAAGACTATAGTTCACGATTTTTCATGCAAAAGACTATAGTTCACGATTTTTCATGCAAAAGACTATAGTTCACGATTTTCATGCAAAAGACTATAGTTCACGATTTTCATGCAAAAGACTATAGTTCACGATTTTTCATGCAAAAGACTATAGTTCACGATTTTTCATGCAAAAGACTATAGTTCACGATTTTTCATGCAAAAGACTATAGTTCACGATTTTCATGCAAAAGACTATAGTTCACGATTTTCATGCAAAAGACTATAGTTCACGATTTTTCATGCAAAAGACTATAGTTCACGATTTTCATGCAAAAGACTATAGTTCACGATTTTTCATGCAAAAGACTATAGTTCACGATTTTTCATGCAAAGACTATAGTTCACGATTTTCATGCAAAAGACTATAGTTCACGATTTTTCATGCAAAAGACTATAGTTCACGATTTTTCATGCAAAAGACTATAGTTCACGATTTTTCATGCAAAAGACTATAGTTCACGATTTTTCATGCAAAAGACTATAGTTCACGATTTTTCATGCAAAAGACTATAGTTCACGATTTTTCATGCAAAAGACTATAGTTCACGATTTTCATGCAAAAGACTATAGTTCACGATTTTTCATGCAAAAGACTATAGTTCACGATTTTCATGCAAAAGACTATAGTTCACGATTTTCATGCAAAGACTATAGTTCACGATTTTTCATGCAAAAGACTAGTTCACGATTTTTCATGCAAAAGACTATAGTTCACGATTTTTCATGCAAAAGACTATAGTTCACGATTTTCATGCAAAAGACTATAGTTCACGATTTTTCATGCAAAAGACTATAGTTCACGATTTTCATGCAAAAGACTATAGTTCACGATTTTCATGCAAAAGACTATAGTTCACGATTTTTCATGCAAAAGACTATAGTTCACGATTTTCATGCAAAAGACTATAGTTCACGATTTTTCATGCAAAGACTATAGTTCACGATTTTTCATGCAAAAGACTATAGTTCACGATTTTTCATGCAAAAGACTATAGTTCACGATTTTCATGCAAAAGACTATAGTTCACGATTTTTCATGCAAAAGACTATAGTTCACGATTTTTCATGCAAAAGACTATAGTTCACGATTTTCATGCAAAAGACTATAGTTCACGATTTTTCATGCAAAAGACTATAGTTCACGATTTTTCATGCAAAAGACTATAGTTCACGATTTTTCATGCAAAGACTATAGTTCACGATTTTTCATGCAAAGACTATAGTTCACGATTTTTCATGCAAAAGACTATAGTTCACGATTTTTCATGCAAAGACTATAGTTCACGATTTTCATGCAAAGACTATAGTTCACGATTTTTCATGCAAAAGACTATAGTTCACGATTTTCATGCAAAAGACTATAGTTCACGATTTTTCATGCAAAAGACTATAGTTCACGATTTTTCATGCAAAAGACTATAGTTCACGATTTTCATGCAAAAGACTATAGTTCACGATTTTTCATGCAAAAGACTATAGTTCACGATTTTCATGCAAAGACTATAGTTCACGATTTTTCATGCAAAAGACTATAGTTCACGATTTTTCATGCAAAGACTATAGTTCACGATTTTCATGCAAAAGACTATAGTTCACGATTTTTCATGCAAAGACTATAGTTCACGATTTTTCATGCAAAAGACTATAGTTCACGATTTTTCATGCAAAAGACTATAGTTCACGATTTTCATGCAAAGACTATAGTTCACGATTTTTCATGCAAAGACTATAGTTCACGATTTTCATGCAAAAGACTATAGTTCACGATTTTTCATGCAAAGACTATAGTTCACGATTTTTCATGCAAAAGACTATAGTTCACGATTTTCATGCAAAAGACTATAGTTCACGATTTTCATGCAAAAGACTATAGTTCACGATTTTTCATGCAAAAGACTATAGTTCACGATTTTTCATGCAAAAGACTATAGTTCACGATTTTTCATGCAAAAGACTATAGTTCACGATTTTTCATGCAAAAGACTATAGTTCACGATTTTTCATGCAAAAGACTATAGTTCACGATTTTTCATGCAAAAGACTATAGTTCACGATTTTTCATGCAAAAGACTATAGTTCACGATTTTCATGCAAAGACTATAGTTCACGATTTTCATGCAAAAGACTATAGTTCACGATTTTTCATGCAAAAGACTATAGTTCACGATTTTCATGCAAAGACTATAGTTCACGATTTTTCATGCAAAGACTATAGTTCACGATTTTTCATGCAAAGACTATAGTTCACGATTTTCATGCAAAAGACTATAGTTCACGATTTTCATGCAAAAGACTATAGTTCACGATTTTTCATGCAAAAGACTATAGTTCACGATTTTTCATGCAAAGACTATAGTTCACGATTTTTCATGCAAAAGACTATAGTTCACGATTTTTCATGCAAAAGACTATAGTTCACGATTTTCATGCAAAAGACTATAGTTCACGATTTTTCATGCAAAAGACTATAGTTCACGATTTTTCATGCAAAAGACTATAGTTCACGATTTTTCATGCAAAAGACTATAGTTCACGATTTTTCATGCAAAAGACTATAGTTCACGATTTTTCATGCAAAAGACTATAGTTCACGATTTTTCATGCAAAAGACTATAGTTCACGATTTTTCATGCAAAAGACTATAGTTCACGATTTTCATGCAAAAGACTATAGTTCACGATCACGATTTTCATGCAAAAGACTATAGTTCACGATTTTTCATGCAAAGACTATAGTTCACGATTTTTCATGCAAAAGACTATAGTTCACGATTTTCATGCAAAAGACTATAGTTCACGATTTTTCATGCAAAAGACTATAGTTCACGATTTTTCATGCAAAGACTATAGTTCACGATTTTCATGCAAAAGACTATAGTTCACGATTTTTCATGCAAAAGACTATAGTTCACGATTTTCATGCAAAAGACTATAGTTCACGATTTTTCATGCAAAAGACTATAGTTCACGATTTTCATGCAAAAGACTATAGTTCACGATTTTTCATGCAAAAGACTATAGTTCACGATTTTTCATGCAAAGACTATAGTTCACGATTTTCATGCAAAAGACTATAGTTCACGATTTTTCATGCAAAAGACTATAGTTCACGATTTTCATGCAAAAGACTATAGTTCACGATTTTTCATGCAAAAGACTATAGTTCACGATTTTTCATGCAAAAGACTATAGTTCACGATTTTTCATGCAAAAGACTATAGTTCACGATTTTTCATGCAAAAGACTATAGTTCACGATTTTTCATGCAAAGACTATAGTTCACGATTTTTCATGCAAAAGACTATAGTTCACGATTTTTCATGCAAAAGACTATAGTTCACGATTTTCATGCAAAAGACTATAGTTCACGATTTTCATGCAAAGACTATAGTTCACGATTTTTCATGCAAAGACTATAGTTCACGATTTTCATGCAAAAGACTATAGTTCACGATTTTTCATGCAAAAGACTATAGTTCACGATTTTTCATGCAAAAGACTATAGTTCACGATTTTTCATGCAAAAGACTATAGTTCACGATTTTCATGCAAAGACTATAGTTCACGATTTTTCATGCAAAAGACTATAGTTCACGATTTTTCATGCAAAAGACTATAGTTCACGATTTTTCATGCAAAAGACTATAGTTCACGATTTTCATGCAAAAGACTATAGTTCACGATTTTTCATGCAAAAGACTATAGTTCACGATTTTCATGCAAAAGACTATAGTTCACGATTTTTCATGCAAAAGACTATAGTTCACGATTTTTCATGCAAAAGACTATAGTTCACGATTTTTCATGCAAAAGACTATAGTTCACGATTTTTCATGCAAAAGACTATAGTTCACGATTTTTCATGCAAAAGACTATAGTTCACGATTTTCATGCAAAAGACTATAGTTCACGATTTTCATGCAAAGACTATAGTTCACGATTTTTCATGCAAAAGACTATAGTTCACGATTTTTCATGCAAAAGACTATAGTTCACGATTTTTCATGCAAAAGACTATAGTTCACGATTTTTCATGCAAAGACTATAGTTCACGATTTTTCATGCAAAAGACTATAGTTCACGATTTTCATGCAAAGACTATAGTTCACGATTTTTCATGCAAAAGACTATAGTTCACGATTTTCATGCAAAAGACTATAGTTCACGATTTTCATGCAAAGACTATAGTTCACGATTTTTCATGCAAAAGACTATAGTTCACGATTTTCATGCAAAAGACTATAGTTCACGATTTTTCATGCAAAAGACTATAGTTCACGATTTTTCATGCAAAAGACTATAGTTCACGATTTTCATGCAAAAGACTATAGTTCACGATTTTTCATGCAAAAGACTATAGTTCACGATTTTTCATGCAAAAGACTATAGTTCACGATTTTTCATGCAAAGACTATAGTTCACGATTTTCATGCAAAGACTATAGTTCACGATTTTTCATGCAAAAGACTATAGTTCACGATTTTCATGCAAAAGACTATAGTTCAATAGTTCACGATTTTCATGCAAAAGACTATAGTTCACGATTTTTCATGCAAAAGACTATAGTTCACGATTTTTCATGCAAAAGACTATAGTTCACGATTTTTCATGCAAAGACTATAGTTCACGATTTTTCATGCAAAAGACTATAGTTCACGATTTTCATGCAAAAGACTATAGTTCACGATTTTTCATGCAAAAGACTATAGTTCACGATTTTTCATGCAAAGACTATAGTTCACGATTTTCATGCAAAAGACTATAGTTCACGATTTTTCATGCAAAAGACTATAGTTCACGATTTTTCATGCAAAAGACTATAGTTCACGATTTTTCATGCAAAAGACTATAGTTCACGATTTTCATGCAAAAGACTATAGTTCACGATTTTTCATGCAAAGACTATAGTTCACGATTTTTCATGCAAAGACTATAGTTCACGATTTTTCATGCAAAAGACTATAGTTCACGATTTTTCATGCAAAAGACTATAGTTCACGATTTTCATGCAAAAGACTATAGTTCACGATTTTCATGCAAAGACTATAGTTCACGATTTTTCATGCAAAAGACTATAGTTCACGATTTTTCATGCAAAAGACTATAGTTCACGATTTTCATGCAAAAGACTATAGTTCACGATTTTTCATGCAAAAGACTATAGTTCACGATTTTCATGCAAAGACTATAGTTCACGATTTTCATGCAAAAGACTATAGTTCACGATTTTTCATGCAAAAGACTATAGTTCACGATTTTTCATGCAAAAGACTATAGTTCACGATTTTTCATGCAAAAGACTATAGTTCACGATTTTCATGCAAAAGACTATAGTTCACGATTTTTCATGCAAAAGACTATAGTTCACGATTTTTCATGCAAAAGACTATAGTTCACGATTTTTCATGCAAAAGACTATAGTTCACGATTTTCATGCAAAAGACTATAGTTCACGATTTTTCATGCAAAAGACTATAGTTCACGATTTTTCATGCAAAGACTATAGTTCACGATTTTCATGCAAAAGACTATAGTTCACGATTTTTCATGCAAAAGACTATAGTTCACGATTTTCATGCAAAGACTATAGTTCACGATTTTCATGCAAAAGACTATAGTTCACGATTTTTCATGCAAAAGACTATAGTTCACGATTTTTCATGCAAAAGACTATAGTTCACGATTTTCATGCAAAAGACTATAGTTCACGATTTTCATGCAAAAGACTATAGTTCACGATTTTTCATGCAAAAGACTATAGTTCACGATTTTTCATGCAAAAGACTATAGTTCACGATTTTTCATGCAAAAGACTATAGTTCACGATTTTTCATGCAAAAGACTATAGTTCACGATTTTTCATGCAAAAGACTATAGTTCACGATTTTTCATGCAAAAGACTATAGTTCACGATTTTTCATGCAAAAGACTATAGTTCACGATTTTTCATGCAAAAGACTATAGTTCACGATTTTTCATGCAAAAGACTATAGTTCACGATTTTTCATGCAAAAGACTATAGTTCACGATTTTCATGCAAAAGACTATAGTTCACGATTTTTCATGCAAAAGACTATAGTTCACGATTTTCATGCAAAAGACTATAGTTCACGATTTTCATGCAAAAGACTATAGTTCACGATTTTTCATGCAAAAGACTATAGTTCACGATTTTCATGCAAAAGACTATAGTTCACGATTTTTCATGCAAAAGACTATAGTTCACGATTTTTCATGCAAAAGACTATAGTTCACGATTTTCATGCAAAAGACTATAGTTCACGATTTTTCATGCAAAAGACTATAGTTCACGATTTTTCATGCAAAAGACTATAGTTCACGATTTTCATGCAAAAGACTATAGTTCACGATTTTCATGCAAAAGACTATAGTTCACGATTTTTCATGCAAAAGACTATAGTTCACGATTTTCATGCAAAAGACTATAGTTCACGATTTTCATGCAAAAGACTATAGTTCACGATTTTTCATGCAAAAGACTATAGTTCACGATTTTTCATGCAAAAGACTATAGTTCACGATTTTTCATGCAAAAGACTATAATTCACGATTTTTCATGCAAAAGACTATAGTTCACGATTTTTCATGCAAAAGACTATAGTTCACGATTTTTCATGCAAAAGACTATAGTTCACGATTTTCATGCAAAAGACTATAGTTCAAGAATTTTCATGCAAAACACTATAGTTCACGATTTTTCATGCAAAAAACTATAGTTCACGATTTTTCATGCAAAAGACTATAGTTCACGATTTTTCATGCAAAGTCCATAGTTCAAGATTTTTCATGCAAAGACTATAGTTCACGATTTTCATGCAAAGACTATAGTTCACGATTTTTCATGCAAAAGACTATAGTTCACGATTTTTCATGCAAAAGACTATAGTTCACGATTTTCATGCAAAAGACTATAGTTCACGATTTTTCATGCAAAAGACTATAGTTCACGATTTTCATGCAAAGACTATAGTTCACGATTTTTCATGCAAAAGACTATAGTTCACGATTTTTCATGCAAAAGACTATAGTTCACGATTTTCATGCAAAGACTATAGTTCACGATTTTTCATGCAAAAGACTATAATTCACGATTTTCATGCAAAGACTATAGTTCACGATTTTCATGCAAAAGACTATAGTTCACGATTTTTCATGCAAAAGACTATAGTTCACGATTTTTCATGCAAAAGACTATAGTTCACGATTTTTCATGCAAAAGACTATAGTTCACGATTTTTCATGCAAAAGACTATAGTTCACGATTTTTCATGCAAAAGACTATAGTTCACGATTTTTCATGCAAAAGACTATAGTTCACGATTTTTCATGCAAAAGACTATAGTTCACGATTTTTCATGCAAAAGACTATAGTTCACGATTTTCATGCAAAAGACTATAGTTCACGATTTTCATGCAAAAGACTATAGTTCACGATTTTTCATGCAAAAGACTATAGTTCACGATTTTCATGCAAAAGACTATAGTTCACGATTTTCATGCAAAAGACTATAATTCACGATTTTCATGCAAAAGACTATAGTTCACGATTTTTCATGCAAAAGACTATAGTTCACGATTTTTCATGCAAAAGACTATAGTTCACGATTTTCATGCAAAAGACTATAATTCACGATTTTCATGCAAAAGACTATAGTTCACGATTTTTCATGCAAAAGACTATAGTTCACGATTTTTCATGCAAAAGACTATAGTTCACGATTTTTCATGCAAAAGACTATAGTTCACGATTTTTCATGCAAAAGACTATAGTTCACGATTTTTCATGCAAAAGACTATAGTTCACGATTTTTCATGCAAAAGACTATAGTTCACGATTTTTCATGCAAAAGACTATAGTTCACGATTTTCATGCAAAAGACTATAGTTCACGATTTTTCATGCAAAAGACTATAGTTCACGATTTTTCATGCAAAGACTATAGTTCACGATTTTTCATGCAAAAGACTATAATTCACGATTTTTCATGCAAAAGACTATAGTTCACGATTTTTCATGCAAAAGACTATAGTTCACGATTTTTCATGCAAAAGACTATAGTTCACGATTTTTCATGCAAAAGACTATAGTTCACGATTTTTCATGCAAAAGACTATAGTTCACGATTTTTCATGCAAAAGACTATAGTTCACGATTTTTCATGCAAAAGACTATAGTTCACGATTTTTCATGCAAAAGACTATAGTTCACGATTTTTCATGCAAAGACTATAGTTCACGATTTTTCATGCAAAAGACTATAGTTCACGATTTTTCATGCAAAAGACTATAGTTCACGATTTTTCATGCAAAAGACTATAGTTCACGATTTTTCATGCAAAAGACTATAGTTCACGATTTTTCATGCAAAAGACTATAGTTCACGATTTTTCATGCAAAAGACTATAGTTCACGATTTTCATGCAAAAGACTATAGTTCACGATTTTCATGCAAAAGACTATAGTTCACGATTTTTCATGCAAAAGACTATAGTTCACGATTTTCATGCAAAAGACTATAGTTCACGATTTTTCATGCAAAGACTATAGTTCACGATTTTTCATGCAAAAGACTATAGTTCACGATTTTCATGCAAAAGACTATAGTTCACGATTTTTCATGCAAAAGACTATAGTTCACGATTTTTCATGCAAAGACTATAGTTCACGATTTTTCATGCAAAGACTATAGTTCACGATTTTTCATGCAAAAGACTATAGTTCACGATTTTCATGCAAAAGACTATAGTTCACGATTTTTCATGCAAAAGACTATAGTTCACGATTTTTCATGCAAAAGACTATAGTTCACGATTTTCATGCAAAAGACTATAGTTCACGATTTTTCATGCAAAAGACTATAGTTCACGATTTTCATGCAAAAGACTATAGTTCACGATTTTTCATGCAAAAGACTATAGTTCACGATTTTTCATGCAAAGACTATAGTTCACGATTTTCATGCAAAGACTATAGTTCACGATTTTTCATGCAAAGACTATAGTTCACGATTTTTCATGCAAAAGACTATAGTTCACGATTTTCATGCAAAAGACTATAGTTCACGATTTTTCATGCAAAAGACTATAGTTCACGATTTTTCATGCAAAAGACTATAGTTCACGATTTTTCATGCAAAAGACTATAGTTCACGATTTTTCATGCAAAAGACTATAGTTCACGATTTTTCATGCAAAAGACTATAGTTCACGATTTTTCATGCAAAAGACTATAGTTCACGATTTTCATGCAAAAGACTATAGTTCACGATTTTTCATGCAAAAGACTATAATTCACGATTTTTAATGGAAAAGAGTATAGTTCATGATTTTCATGCAAAAGACTATATTTCACGATTTTTCATGCAAAAGACTATAGTTCACGATTTTTCATGCAAAAGACTATAGTTCACGATTTTTCATGCAAAAGACTATATTTCACGATTTTTCATGCAAAAGACTATAGTTCACGATTTTTCATGCAAAAGACTATAGTTCACGATTTTCATGCAAAAGACTATAGTTCACGATTTTTCATGCAAAAGACTATAGTTCACGATTTTTCATGCAAAAGACTATAGTTCACGATTTTTCATGCAAAAGACTATAGTTCACGATTTTTCATGCAAAAGACTATAGTTCACGATTTTTCATGCAAAAGACTATAGTTCACGATTTTTGCAAAAGACTATAGTTCACGATTTTTCATGCAAAGACTATAGTTCACGATTTTCATGCAAAAGACTATAGTTCACGATTTTTCATGCAAAAGACTATATTCACGATTTTTCATGCAAAAGACTATAGTTCACGATTTTTCATGCAAAAGACTATAATTCACGATTTTTCATGCAAAAGACTATAGTTCACAATTTTCATGTAAAAGACTATAGTTGACGGTTTTTCATGCAAAAGACTATAATTCACGATTTTCATGCAAAAGACTATAGTTCACGATTTTCATGTAAAAGACTATAGTTCACGATTTTTCATGCAAAAGACTATAGTTCACGATTTTTCATGCAAAAGACTATAGTTCACGATTTTTCATGCAAAAGACTATAGTTCACGATTTTTCATGCAAAAGACTATAGTTCACGATTTTCATGCAAAAGACTATAGTTCACGATTTTTCATGCAAAAGACTATAGTTCACGATTTTTCATGAAAAAGACTATAATTCACGATTTTTCATGCAAAAGACTATAGTTCACGATTTTTCATGCAAAAGACTATAGTTCACGATTTTTCATGCAAAAGACTATAGTTCACGATTTTTCATGCAAAAGACTATAGTTCACGATTTTATCACGATTTTTCAAAAGACTATAATTCACGATTTTTCATGCAAAAGACTATAGTTCACGATTTTTCATGCAAAAGACTATAGTTCACGATTTTTCATGCAAAAGACTATAGTTCACGATTTTTCATGCAAAAGACTATAGTTCACGATTTTTCATGCAAAAGACTATAGTTCACGATTTTTCATGCAAAGACTATAGTTCACGATTTTTCATGCAAAAGACTATAGTTCACGATTTTTCATGCAAAAGACTATAGTTCACGATTTTTCATGCAAAAGACTATAGTTCACGATTTTTCATGCAAAAGACAATAGTTCAATATTTTTCATGTAAAGACTATAGTTCACGAATTTTCATGCAAAACACTATAGTTCACGATTTTTCATGCAAAAGACTATAGTTCACGATTTTTCATGCAAAAGACTATAATTCACGATTTTTCATGCAAAAGACTATAGTTCACGATTTTTCATGTAAAAGACTATAGTTCACGATTTTCATGCAAAAGACTATAACTCACGATTTTTAAAGGAAAAGACTATAGTTCACGATTTTTCATGCAAAAGACTATAGTTCACGATTTTTCATGCAAAAGACTATAGTTCACGATTTTTCATGCAAAAGACTATAGTTCACGATTTTTCATGCAAAAGACTATAGTTCACGATTTTTTATGGAAAAGACTATAGTTCACGATTTTTTCATGCAAAAGACTAAATTTCACGATTTTTCATGCAAAAGGCTATTGTTCAAGATTTTTCATGCAAAAGACTATAGTTCACAATTTTTCATGCAAAAGACTATAGTTCACGATTTTCATGCAAAAGACTATATTTCACGATTTTTCATGCAAATGACTTTATTTCACGATTTTTCATGTAAAAGACTATAGTTCACGATTTTTCATGCAAAGACTATATTTCACGATTTTTCATGCAAAGACTATAGTTCACGATTTTTCATGCAAAAGACTATAGTTCACGATTTTCATGCAAAGACTATAGTTCACGATTTTCATGCAAAGACTATAGTTCACGATTTTTCATGCAAAAGACTATAGTTCACGATTTTTCATGCAAAGACTATATTTCACGATTTTTCATGCAAAAGACTATAGTTCACGATTTTTCATGCAAAAGACTATAGTTCACGATTTTTCATGCAAAAGACTATACTTCAAAATTTTTCATGCAAAAGACTATATTTCACGATTTTCATGCAAAAGACTATAGTTCACGATTTTCATGCAAAGACTATAGTTCACGATTTTCATGCAAAAGACTATAGTTCACGATTTTTCATGCAAAAGACTATAGTTCACGATTTTTCATGCAAAAGACTATAGTTCACGATTTTTCATGCAAAGACTATAGTTCACGATTTTTCATGCAAAGACTATAGTTCACGATTTTCATGCAAAAGACTATATTTCACGATTTTTCATGCAAAAGACTATAGTTCACGATTTTCATGCAAAAGACTATAGTTCACGATTTTTCATGCAAAGACTATAGTTCACGATTTTTCATGCAAAAGACTATAGTTCACGATTTTTCATGCAAAAGACTATAGTTCACGATTTTCATGCAAAAGACTATAGTTCACGATTTTTCATGCAAAAGACTATACTTCACGATTTTTCATGCAAAAGACTATAGTTCACGATTTTTCATGCAAAAGACTATAGTTCACGATTTTTCATGCAAAAGACTATAGTTCACGATTTTTCATGCAAAAGACTATAGTTCACGATTTTTCATGCAAAGACTATAGTTCACGATTTTCATGCAAAAGACTATAGTTCACGATTTTCATGCAAAAGACCATAGTTCACGATTTTTCATGCAAAAGACTATAATTCACGATTTTTCATGCAAAAGACTATAGTTCACGATTTTTCATGCAAAAGACTATAGTTCACGATTTTTCATGCAAAAGACTATAGTTCACGATTCATGCAAAAGACTATAGTTCACGATTTTTCATGCAAAAGACTATAGTTCACGATTTTTCATGCAAAAGACTATAGTTCACGATTTTTCATGCAAAAGACTATAGTTCACGATTTTTCATGCAAAAGACTATAGTTCACGATTTTTCATGCAAAGACTATAGTTCACGATTTTTCATGCAAAAGACTATAGTTCACGATTTTTCATGCAAAGACTATAGTTCACGATTTTTCATGCAAAAGACTATAGTTCACGATTTTCATGCAAAAGACTATAGTTCACGATTTTTCATGCAAAAGACTATAGTTCACGATTTTTCATGCAAAAGACTATAGTTCACGATTTTTCATGCAAAGACTATAATTCACGATTTTTCATGCAAAAGACTATAGTTCACGATTTTCATGCAAAAGACTATAGTTCACGATTTTTCATGCAAAAGACTATATTTCACGATTTTTCATGCAAAAGACTATAGTTCACGATTTTTCATGCAAAAGACTATAGTTCACGATTTTTCATGCAAAAGACTATAGTTCACGATTTTTCATGCAAAAGACTATAATTCACGATTTTCATGCAAAAGACTATAGTTCACGATTTTTCATGCAAAAGACTATAGTTCACGATTTTTCATGCAAAAGACTATAGTTCACGATTTTTCATGCAAAAGACTATAGTTCACGATTTTTCATGCAAAGACTATAGTTCACGATTTTCATGCAAAAGACTATAGTTCACGATTTTTCATGCAAAGACTATAGTTCACGATTTTCATGCAAAGACTATAGTTCACGATTTTCATGCAAAAGACTATAGTTCACGATTTTTCATGCAAAAGACTATAGTTCACGATTTTCATGCAAAGACTATAGTTCACGATTTTCATGCAAAGACTATAGTTCACGATTTTTCATGCAAAAGACTATAGTTCACGATTTTTCATGTAAAAGACTATAATTCACGATTTTTCATGCAAAAGACTATAGTTCACGATTTTTCATGCAAAGACTATAATTCACGATTTTTCATGGAAAAGACTATAGTTCACGATTTTTCATGCAAAAGACTATAGCTCACGAATTTTTATGCAAAAGACCATAGTTTACGATTTTTCATGCAAAAGACTATAATTCAACATTTTTTATGCAAAAGACTATAATTCACGATTTTTCATGCAAAGAATTTTGTTCACGATTTTTCATTCGAAAGATTATAGTTCACGATTTTTCAAGCAAGACTATATTTCACGATTTTTCATGTAAAAGACTATAATTCACGATTTTTCATGCAAAAGATAATTCACGATTTTCATGCAAAAGACTATAGTTCACGATTTTTCATGCAAAAGACTATAGTTCACGATTTTCATGCAAAAGACTATAGTTCACGATTTTTCATGCAAAAGACTATAGTTCACGATTTTTCATGCAAAAGACTATAGTTCACGATTTTCATGCAAAAGACTATAGTTCACGATTTTTCATGCAAAAGACTATAATTCACGATTTTTCATGCAAAGACTATAGTTCACGATTTTCATGCAAAAGACTATAGTTCACGATTTTCATGCAAAAGACTATAGTTCACGATTTTTCATGCAAAAGACTATAGTTCACGATTTTCATGCAAAGACTATAGTTCACGATTTTTCATGCAAAAGACTATAGTTCACGATTTTTCATGCAAAAGACTATAGTTCACGATTTTTCATGCAAAAGACTATAGTTCACGATTTTTCATGCAAAAGACTATAGTTCACGATTTTTCATGCAAAAGACTATAGTTCACGATTTTTCATGCAAAAGACTATAGTTCACGATTTTTCATGCAAAAGACTATAGTTCACGATTTTCATGCAAAAGACTATAGTTCACGATTTTTCATGCAAAAGACTATAGTTCACGATTTTTCATGCAAAAGACTATAGTTCACGATTTTTCATGCAAAAGACTATAGTTCACGATTTTTCATGCAAAGACTATAGTTCACGATTTTCATGCAAAAGACTATAGTTCACGATTTTTGATGCAAAAGACTATAGTTCACGATTTTTCATGCAAAAGACTATAGTTCACGATTTTTCATGCCAAAGACTATAATTCACGATTTTTCATGCAAAAGACTATAGTTCACGATTTTTCATGCAAAAGACTATAGTTCACGATTTTTCATGCAAAAGACTATAGTTCACGATTTTTCATGCAAAAGACTATAGTTCACGATTTTCATGTAAAAGACTATAGCTCACGATTTTTCATGCAAAAGACTATAATTCACGATTTTCATGCAAAGACTATAGTTCACGATATTTCATGCAAAAGACTATAGTTCACGATTTTTCATGCAAAAGACTATAGTTCACGATTTTTCATGCAAAAGACTATAGTTCACGATTTTTCATGCAAAAGACTATAGTTCACGATTTTTCATGCAAAAGACTATAGTTCACGAATTTTCATGCAAAACATTATAGTTCAAGATTTTTCATGCAAAAGACCATAATTCACGATTTTTCATGCAAAAGACTATAGTTCACGATTTTTTATGCAAAAGACTATAGTTCACAATTTTTTATGTAAAAGACTATAATTCACGATTCTTCATGCCAAAGACTTTAATTCACGATTTTTCATGCAAAAGACTATAGTTCATCAATTTTCATGCAAAAGACTATAATTCACGATTTTTCATGCAAAACACTATAGTTCACGAGTTTTCATGCAAAAGACTTAATTCACGATTTTCATGCAAAAGACTATAGTTCACGATTTTCATGTAAAAAGACTATAGTTCACAATTTTCATGTAAAAGACTATAATTCACGATTTTCATGCAAAGACTATAGTTCACGATTTTTCATGCAAAAGACTATAGTTCACGATTTTCATGCAAAAGACTATAGTTCACGATTTTCATAAAAGACTATAATTCACGATTTTTCATGCAAAAGACTATAATTCACGATTTTTCATGCAAAAGACTATAGTTCACGATTTTTCATGTAAAAGACTATAGTTCACGATTTTCATGCAAAAGACTATAACTCACGATTTTTCAAGTAAAAGACTATAGTTCACGATTCTTCATGCAAATGACTTTATTTCACGATTTTTCATGCAAAAGACTATTGTTCACGATTTTTCATGCAAAATACTAAAATTCAAGATTTTTCATGTAAAAGACTATAATTCACGATTTTTCATGCAAAAGACTATAGTTCACGATTTTTCATGCAAAAGACTATAGTTCACAATTTTCATGCAAAAGACTATAGTTCACGATTTTTCATGAAGACTATAGTTCACGATTTTTCATGCAAAGACTATAGTTCACGATTTTTCATGCAAAAGACTATAGTTCACGATTTTCATGCAAAGACTATAGTTCACGATTTTCATGCAAAAGACTATAGTTCACGAATTTTCATGCAAAAGACTATAGTTCACGATTTTTCATGCAAAAACTATAGTTCACGATTTTCATGCAAAAGACTATAGTTCACGATTTTTCATGCAAAAGACTATAGTTCACGATTTTCATGTAAAAGACTATAATTCACGATTTTTCATGAAAAGACTATAGTTCACGATTTTTCATGCAAAGACTATAGTTCACGAATTTTCATGCAAAGACTATAATTCACGATTTTCATGCAAAAGACTATAGTTCACGATTTTTCATGCAAAGACTATAGTTCACGATTTTCATGCAAAGACTATAATTCACGAATTTTCATGCAAAAGACTATAGTTCACGATTTTTGCATAAAAGACTATAGTTCACGAATTTTCATGCAAAGACTATAGTTCACGATTTTTCATGCAAAAGACTATAGTTCACGATTTTTCATGCGAAAGACTATAGTTCACGATTTTTCATGCAAAAGACTATAGTTCACGAATTTTCATGTAAAAGACTATAGTTTACGATTTTTCATGCCGAAGACTATAGTTCACGATTTTTCATGTAAAAGACTATAATTCACGATTTTTCATGCAAAAGACTATAGTTCACGATTTTTCATGCAAAAGACTATAGTTCACGATTTTTCATGCAAAAGACTATAGTTCACGATTTTTCATGTAAAAGACTATAATTCACGATTTTTCATGCAAAAGACTATAATTCACGATTTTTCATGCAAAAGACTATAGTTCACGATTTTTCATGCAAAAGACTATAGTTCACGAGTTTTCATGCCAAAGACTATAATTCACGATTTTCATGCAAAAGACTATAGTTCACGATTTTTCATGCAAAAGACTATAGTTCACGATTTTTCATGCAAAACACTATAGTTCACGATTTTTCATGCAAAAGACTATAGTTCACGAATTTTCATGCAAAAGACTATAGTTCACGATTTTTCATGCAAAAGACTATAGTTCACGATTTTCATGAAAAGACTATAGTTCACAATTTTTCATGTAAAGACTATAATTCACGATTTTTCATGCAAAGACTATAGTTCACGATTTTTCATGCAAAGACTTTAATTCACGATTTTCATGCAAAGACTATAGTTCACGAATTTTCATGCAAAGACTATAAGTCACGATTTTCATGCAAAAGACTATAGTTCAAGAATTTTCATGCAAAAGACTATAATTCACGATTTTTCATGTAAAGACTATAGTTCACGATTTTCATGCAAAGACTATAGTTCACGATTTTTCATGCAAAAGACTATAGTTCACGATTTTTCATGCAAAAGACTATAGTTCACGATTTTTCATGCAAAAGACTATAGTTCATGCATTTATATGCCAAAGACTATAGTTAATGCTTTTTACACATTTTCATGCCAAAGACTATAGTTCACGAATTTTCATGCAAAAGTCTATATTTCACGTATTTTCATGAAAAAGACTATAGTTCACGTATTTTCATGCAAAAAGACTATAGTTAACAAATTTTCATGCAAAAGATTATAGTTCACGATTTTTCATGCAAAAGACTATAGTTCACGAATTTTCATGCAAAAGACTATAGTTCACGATTTTTCATGCAAAAGACTATAGTTCACGAGTTTTCATTCAAAAGACTTTAATTCACCAATTTTCATGCAAAAGACTATAAGTCACGATTTTTAATGCAAAAGACTATAGTTCACGAATTTTCATGCAAGACTATAGTTCACGATTTTTCATGCAAAAGACTATAGTTCACGATTTTTCATGCGAAAGACTATAGTTCACGATTTTTCATGCGAAAGACTATAGTTCACGAATTTTCATGTAAAAGACTATAGTTTACGATTTTTCATGCCAAAGACTATAGTTCACGATTTTTCATGTAAAAGACTATAATTCACGATTCTTCATGCAAAAGACTATAGTTCACGATTTTTCATGCAAAGACTATAGTTCACGATTTTTCATGTAAAAGACTATAATTCACGATTCTTCATGCAAAGACTATAGTTCACGATTTTTCATGCAAAAGACTATAGTTCACTTTTTTCATAAAGACTATAATTCACGATTTTCATGCAAAAGACTATAGTTCACGATTTTTCATGGAAAAGACTATAATTCACGATTCTTCATGCAAAAGACTATAGTTCACGAGTTTTCATGCCAAAGACTTTAATTCACGATTTTTCATGCAAAAGACTATAGTTCACGATTTTTCATGCAAAAGACTATAGTTCACGATTTTCATGCAAAAGACTATAGTTCACGAATTTTCATGCAAAAGACTATAGTTCACGATTTTTCATGAAAAGACTATAGTTCACGATTTTTCATGTAAAGACTATAATTCACGATTTTTCATGCAAAAGACTATAGTTCACGATTTTCATGCAAGAGACTATAGTTCACGATTTTCATGCAAAGACTATAGTTCACGATTTTTCATGTAAAAGACTATAATTCACGATTTTTCATGCAAAGACTATAGTTCACGATTTTTCATGCAAAAGACTATAGTTCACGATTTTTCATGCAAAGACTATAGTTCACGAATTTTCATGCAAAACACTATAGTTCACGATTTTTCATGCAAAAGACTATAGTTCACGATTTTTCATGTAAAAGACTATAATTCACGATTTTTCATGCAAAAGACTATAGTTCACGATTTTTCATGCAAAAGACTATAGTTCACAATTTTTCATGTAAAAGACTATAATTCACGATTCTTCATGCAAAAGACTATAGTTCACGATTTTTCATGGAAAAGACTATAGTTCACGAGTTTTCATGCCAAAGACTTTAATTCACGATTTTTCATGCAAAAGACTATAGTTCACGATTTTTCATGCAAAAGACTATAGTTCACGATTTTTCATGCAAAAGACTATAGTTCACGATTTTTCATGCAAAAGACTATAGTTCACGAATTTTCATGCAAAAGACTATAGTTCACGATTTTTCATGCAAAAGACTATAGTTCACGATTTTTCATGTAAAAGACTATAGTTCACGATTTTCATGTAAAAGACTATAATTAAAGATTTTTCATGCAAAAGACTATAATTCACAGCTTTTCATGTCAAAGACTAAAGTTCACGATATTTCATGTAAAAGACTACAATTCAAGATATTTCATACAAAAGACTATAATTCACGATTTTTCATGTAAAAGACTATAATTCACGATTCTTCATGCAAAAGACAATAGTTCACGATTTTTCATGCAAAAGACTTTAGTTCAAGATTTTCATGCAAAGACTATAATTCACGATTTTTCATGTAAAGACTATAGTTCACGATTTTTCATGCAAAGACTATAGTTGACGATTTTTCATGCAAAAGACTATAGTTCACGAATTTTCACAAAAGACTATACTTCACGATTTTTCATGCAAAAGACTATAGTTCATGCATTTATATGCCAAAGACTATAGTTAATGCTTTTTTACACATTTTCATGCCAAAGACTATAGTTCACGAATTTTCATGCAAAAGACTATATTTCACGTATTTTCATGAAAAAGACTATAGTTCACGTATTTTCATGCAAAAGACTATAGTTAACGAATTTTCATGCAAAAGACTATAGTTCACGATTTTTCATGCAAAAGACTATAGTTCACGAATTTTCATGCAAAAGACTATAGTTCACGATTTTTCATGCAAAAACTATAGTTCACGTATTTTCATGCAAAAGATTATAGTTCACGATTTTTCATGCAAAAGACTATAGTTCACGATTTTTCATGCAAAGACTATAGTTCACGAATTTTCATGCAAAGACTATAGTTCACGAATTTTCATGCAAAGACTATAGTTCACGATTTTCATGCAAAGACTATAGTTCACGATTTTTCATGCAAAAGACTATAGTTCACGAAATTTCATGCAAAAGATTATAGTTCACGATTTTTCATGCAAAAGACTATAGTTCACGAAATTTCATGCAAAAGATTATAGTTCACGAAATTTCATGCAAAAGATTATAGTTCACGAAATTTCATGCAAAAGACTATAGTTCACGATTTTTCATACAAAAGACTATAGTTCACGAATTTTTATGCACACCATTTATCCACCAGAATAAGGGAACATATGACAACAGACAAAAACTCTCATATCTACCGACACCTTCTTAAATCTCACTCATGTAAAACCAACTATTCACCCTCTTGCTTCAAAATCATCGACTCTTCCGACACCTCATTCACCCTTAAAATCAAAGAAGCACTTTACATTAACAAACCTAACCCTGACCTCAATGTTCAAGTTTTTAAATTCAATACAATATTTAGTTTATAATACGCTCGGACGCTCCTCATTAATTTATCTTATTTCCTTTTTATTGTTGTAATTTATGTATCATATTACTTTTATATAAACCTTGTATCACGTATTATTTCAATCATACTGAAGATTGCATCATGAGATGTCGGAACATGTGTATTTTCAAAAAAGTTGTCGTTTATATTAAATGTTCATGTATTTTCACACATTTTTATCCAAAGAGTATAGTTCATGAATTTTCATTTATTTTCAGAGCAAAGATTATATATCACACATTTTCATGCTAAAGATTATACTTTCACACATTTTGATGCATGAGCTGCCAAAGACTATAGTGTTTGGGTGAAAATGCATGGTTTTTGGCATGAAATTGCACGAAATATAGTCTTTGGGTGAAAATGTATGAACTATATATAGTCTTTGGGTGAAAATGCATGGACTTTGGCATGAAAATGTATGGCCTGTGCGTAAAAATGCATGAACTTGTGTCTGTTTTTACTTGAAAATGCATGAATATAGTCTTTGCTTGAAAAAAATGTGAAAATTTGTGAAATTGCGTTAGATATTGTCTTTGCGTGAGAAATGTGAAAATTTAAAAAAATGGACGAATTATAGTGTTGGCGTGAAAAAATATGAAAATTTGGGAAAATGTATGAATTGCAGTTTTTTTGTGAAAATTTGTGAAATTGTGGTTCTATATATAATCAGGGAAAGAAATTTTTATCCATAAACTTTTCGAACCAGCGAAGACAAAAATTGTATTTGATTGACTTGGATTTTGCGTATTAGCCGGTTGAGGAGGTTGATATAAACGATACGTGAAGAATTGGGTTTTTACTCACAAAACCACAAATAGATACATTGAAAAAAGCCAAGGAACCTTTGAATACAATTGAGTGCTTTTCTAGCTTCATCCTCAACTAATTTTCATCTCTTGGGTAATTTAGAAATACTGCGAGTTCTACTGATAAGCGAGTGCAATTTCACTCAACATTGCCAGAAACACAAAGTTGTAACAGCATATACTTTTATTACAGAAAATAAAAAAAGACATTCTTTGAGTTAAGACAATGTCTATAATGTGTTAGTCTAGTCGTCATCTTTCTCTGATCCTTTGATTGTTTTACAAAAATCATTATAAAGCAAGTTTCCATGGCGATCCATCGGCGCATTGTTGAACATTTCTTCAACTTCTTCTTCCGTGAATCTAAAAAAGTTTGCTGTTAAGACACAATCAAACAACATCTTTTTTAATATCTAAAGGGTAACAAAATATTTTAAATGAACGAGGTTCGACTGTTTACTGCAAAAATGTGACAATATGAAATTACGATTGAAAACAGACTAGATGGATGAAATCACAGGCTGCTTTCACGAAAATGCAAACCAAAACACATGTTTCGAGTTTGAGACATTTTAGAAAAATCAAAAGAACATGCTTGATTTGTCGGCCACCCCCCAATCCCCCATCAATCACTAATTGTTCTAATATAATGCGCATGCTCCGAAAAACAACACGAGACTCATGTACAACCGACATTCATGTCCCGCTGTGTGCATTATAAATACGTCAAGCAAGCAACGGAATCAACGACAAAAATCTGCTCGCTTTTTTCTCGTGATTAACTTAAAGTAGAATACGTAACCATTCAGACAATATTCCAGAGTATAAAATTACAATAGCAATCAGTTGTATAAAACAATTTTTTCTTTAGAAACATTTCGATCAGTTCACAGTCTCAGATGTTTAAGCTTCGATCAAGTACGTACGGCAATAATTACTTAGATTTAAATTTCATAACAGCATCAAATTTCAAGGCAAAAATCTGTTTCGATAAAAACAATCATGCTAAAACGCTTTCTTTTTTAAAAAAACGTATATGAGGCTCAATCCCAGTTATATATTTAACAGTAGTTACGAGGAATTGTCGTTCTGACATGTTTCAATTACACTAAGAAAATTGTACGAACTTTGAGAGAACAATTGCCGAAAAATATGACTATTCTGTACCTATCTCCTGCTTGCATAAGCATGTTTCTGAGTGTTTCTTCAGGGATTTTTCCACTACCAGTTTCATCAAAGCAGCCAAAAGCATTACGTATGACATCTTCAGGATCCGTACCGTTCAATCTCTCACCAAACAATGTCAGGAAAGCAGTGAAATTCATAGGGCCGGCGGATTCACTCATCATACTTTCAAGGGCATCATCCGTGCACAGTTTTCCCAGATTGATATAGGTTTCGTTCAAGTCAGACTTGTCAATAAAACCATCTCGGCCAACATCGATCATGTTAAAGGCTTCCTTAAACTCCTGAATAGTCTGTTGGTCAAACATAGCAAAAACATTGGACGCTGCCCGAGTGGCTCTCTTTTTCGACTTACCTTTGGATTTCTTTGACGACATTTTAAGCAAAGTTTTTTAATATTATGGATTTTAGTAAAGTTGAGGTTGACAAGTACACTGTATGTGAACGAGATCTTTTCTCGACATCAAGTTTTCTTGCAAACTTTGTTCCTCCCACTGTCAAAAATGTGTCAATTTTTTTCAGCCATCTTATTGGTCAATATTTGTTCATGGGGGGCACGAATGGTCTTTCTATTGGCGAAAGCTATAAATGTTATCAATAAATTGGGATGCATCAACTGGCATTAGACAGGACCGATGCAGACATTTTGAATTTCTGCTGGATGAAAGTGGCCTTTAAAATATTTATTCTAACATTTTCATGAATCTGAGATAAACTTTTCGAATTTAGAATAAAGTTTCGATAAAAAATTCGTCATTAGCGTGAGGTTTTTCCTTGTTCCTTTCAACAGATAATGTCCATATTGCAACCGGCTAACAATAATCCAATTTGCACCACCATTGGCTATTACTATGACATTGAAATACCAAGACTGTGGTTGTAAAAAAAACATGATATAATTTTAGATACACAGGCTACTTGTTGACATTCACAACCCAAAAAAATTTGCACAGCATATCATAATGAAAAATAAGTATACTACGTTTATAGCATTACAGTACGAATTACATTGATTGAAAGAAAAAAAAAAGATAAGAGAAAATGTCACTCCTTTAGAAAATTTCGAAAACAGTATGTCATTATCTTATACATACGGTTGATCGCGGAAATTAGGTTTTAAATCAGAAAGTGATTTTCAGTTGTGAAAATTAATTTCGTATTAAAATTAACGCGCAAATCATTTCGTAAATTCCGTTAAAGTTTCATTTGTGTGAAAATCAATTTCAACGAGTCAAACTATATGAAATAAAATTTATCGTTGTTCATGTTTGCAAAGATAAAACTTCAGCAGTTCAAAAGGATAACTTGCAATAAATTGTCCACAGCCTTATTAGGCTTTTCTTTGCATTTTTTTATATGAACATTTTTTACCACAACTCAATCATCAACATATCTGCTTTCACACGACACATCATCATGATTCTTTGCTAAATATCATAATAACTCTATGCTATACATATTTCTATTAAATGACATCACGAGACTTATATACTACATGGCTGGTATCCATGAATGGTAATGGGTTTATTCAATGATCACATACAGTTTAGTCCTCATCATTAGCAGTCACGACAGAAACGAAGGCCAAAACCATTTAAGCAACAATTGTGCTTTGTAATAATTTGATAGAACTCAATGTTCATAAAAAAACTCAATGTTCACAAAAAAACTCAATGTTCATAATGAACTCAATGTTCATAATGAACTCGATGTTCATAAAAAATTCAATGTTCACAAAGAACTAAAGTTCATAAATAATTCAATGTTCACAAAGAACTCAATGTTCATAATGAACTCAATGTTCATAATGAACTCGATGTTCATAAATAATTCAATGTTCACAAAGAACTCAATGTTCATAATGAACTCAATAAGTTCATAATGAACTCGATGTTCATAAATAATTCAATGTTCATAAAGAACTCAATGTTCATATAGAACTCAATTTTCATAAAGAACACAATGTTTATATACAACTCAATGAGCACAACTTTGTACATTTGCCATGTTGACAAAAACATTCCTTGATAAACGCAACAACCCTGTTCATTACTAAACAAATATTTACTATCTGTGACGTTGACAATGAAATCACAAAACACGGTCATACCTTACATTTATTCATACAATCACTTGTTTAAACTCCAACTTTTCCAAGTTTTGTGTCAGTTTTGGGATTAGCTGTATGTGACTGCACAGCAACAATAGCCTGCGTAATGCTCGTCTGAAGTTCGCGGAGTTCAGAGACATGAAGAAGACGAAGAATTTTTGCAGCTTCATTGACAGCTGAATCTATGAATTCACACAGATAATTTTACGATGTTGTGAAGGAAGTTAAACTACTTAAGCAAAACTTATATAGTTAGCTACCAAGACAAAGACAAGCAAGTTAAAACTTAACGAAAATAAAGATCTATGAATTCACACAGATAATTTTACGATGTTGTGAAGGAAGTTAAACTAATTAAGCAAAACTTATATAGTTAGCTAGCAAGACAAAGACAAGCAAGTTAAAACTTAACGAAAATAAAGATCTATGAATTCACACAGATAATTTTACGATGTTGTAAAGGAAGTTAAACTACTTAAGCAAAACTTATATAGTTAGCTACCAAGACAAAGACAAGCAAGTTAAAACTTAACGAAAATAAAGATCTATGAATTCACACAGATAATTTTACGATGTTGTGAAGGAAGTTAAACTAATTAAGCAAAACTTATATAGTTAGCTACTCAGACAAAGACAAGCAAGTTAAAACTTAACGAAAATAAAGTTGTTGATAAAGAAACAGAAGTTTGTTTACTGAGTATTACATTAACTCTTAGAGTTTGTAGTTTTGCCACAATAACCAAACGAAAACATGAAAAAGCTATTGGTGCAGAATGAGAGAATTGGTTAGGAGAAAACAGCACAATGAATCGTACAAGATGTAAGAATGCCTTGAATAAAGCGAGATGGAAGATATAAGAATCAAAAAACAATTGTTTTCATGTTTGTAGAAGTAGCTTGTCTTAATTTGAGCATTTCTAAAGACTGCTGGTGTTGGAATTGACTGATTTTTAAACATCCTTCGTGACAGTCATCCTTAGAGAAAAGTGAGAAATAAATGTCATAGATGGGCATCTATTGTGAAAATTTGATTCTGAAGATAACTACAGCTAAGAATGTTGAAACAACAATTAACATCAACGTCAACAGTCCTTAGGACTTCACTAACCTGGACAATCTACATCTACAAACATGTAATGATACTCCTTGGTTCAAATCATTTATTGTCGACAAAGTGAAGTGAATATGATCACTTCCATTTACATGGATCAAAGATCATTGGAATAAAAAATTACATCAATCCATGAATTCATAATGTCTTGATGTGACATGACTGATGTGAAAAATCATTATTTCAAAACTACATTAAGGCCAATAAAATTTATGATATAGTTTATGGATGAAAACAACACAGTTTTGATGAATATTGCCTTACACAGAACTGAGTTGCTTTATATTATAGGAAAGTTTCTTTATACTAAAGGTTACCTCCAGTATCAAAACCAAGACTCATATTCTGTAGAAACTTTGCATTAAGATCAGATTTTTTCTACACCAAAAAAACAATAAAAAATTGAAGCAATCTTTGCAAAAGTAAATATTGACACAACATTTCTACTTCTTTTAAACAATTGTAACCTGTGATGTTGCATTAGCTTGAGATTCTGGGGTCATTTTATTTTCAATTATTGCACGGATGGCCTGAATATAAAAGCAACATAAATTCAAATAAACATTGAAATTTGAATAAATGGTAGTAATCGAAAATCGAATTTTCATACAACTGCACTAGAACAATAATCAGTTTAGTTTCCAATTACTTAATCACCTCCATCTAACAGTTTGCATTATCCCTGATAATTAACAGTTGATTGAGCCCATTTGAGAATGTTTCCTACTCTTAAATTTTTTTACAACAAACTCAAAATTCAAGTAAAAAGTTGTTGCTTAAACCTTAGTGAAAGGCAAGTTGCCAACGATAAAACTTAAATCTTAGTAAAAGGTATGTTGTCAATGATAAATCTTAAACCTTTGTAAAAGGTATGTTGTCAATGATAAATCTTAAACCTTAGTGAAAGGTATGTTGTCAATGATAAATCTTAAACCTTTGTGAAAGGCAAGTTGTCAATGATAAATCTTAAACCTTAGTGAAAAGCAAGTTGCCAACAATGCTTAAGCCTTAGTAAAGGTATGTTGTCAATGATAAATCTTAAACCTTAGTAAAAGGTATGTTGTCAATGATAAATCTTAAACCTTAGTAAAAGGCAAGTTGCCAACTTAAATCTTTGTAAAACGCAGTGCAGACCAGACTCTGATGAAGATGCTCAAATAAACAAAACACTCACTTGTAATTTTAAAAGCAGATCATCATGTTCTGGAATTTTCAACATACTTGCCAAAGATAAAATGCCAGCTTTCAAATTGGGATCATCAACTATAGATATAAAACATTAGCACATACTATTTATACCATAAAATTAACAAACATATGCAGTGTGTTAACTCTAACAGTTCAAACTACCTTGAATGTTCCATATGGAATCCTCAGTTTCAACAGAGTTATTCTTTTGGTGCTGTTTTCTGGCCTTTTGGTCCATCCACATTTCATTTATTTGTGAAGCTATAAGACCATGTCAACTTTTAAACTGTCAATACAAAACTAATAAAGCTTATAATATTTAGTCAGACTGCACAATTTGTACTGCACATCTGAAAACACAGGTGCAACATTTTGAGAAAAATAGACTATTTAAAATGAGCACAAATTTTGAATCTCAGGTATGCATTTTACAAACTTTCCAGGCTGGAATACAAGTAAAATTCAAACCTTTGTCAGCATATTCAAGTCGAATGGCATGACCTAGAAGCCAGTCAAGTACTTGCTCTTTTCTTTCAGAATTTACAGGACATTCCAAATCCGCAATATACTACATGACGTGGTTAATATTTAATAATTCAATTCATAATCAATCAAATGTAAATATGTAAAGTGAAAAAAAACCTGCTTAAATGCCAAAGGCCAATCTTTATGGTCCGTTGCCCTTAATAAAGTTCGCTCCTCGATCTTGTAAAGGCGAATTTTGATATCTTCCAACCACACAATAACCGCAGAGAACTGCTTTTGTTCTAATTTGAAATATTTGTCGAGTTATTGGGTCTTATTGTAATTTTTTGTGATGACACTTTCAAAAATCAACTACTTAAAAGTTAACACAGGAATATAAATGAAAATCCTACCATTAACATCAAAACAGTCGTGACTGTGATAGCCTAAAGCCTTTAATTTACGACTAAACATTGACAATTGTTCAAATTTAAGCGAAATAACTATATGTAATTCACCAAAATTGTTTTAAAATGTCAAAAATATAACGGAGCCCCTGGTGTGTTTGACCCGCGGGCAAAAATACACAATGGCGTTATCTAAGCATATCAAAACATATCAAACTAATGATGACATAACAACTTGAGAAGACATGATTCTCACCAAAAATTGCGCAAATCCAATGAGGATTTTGAAAACCGTAAGGCTTCAAAAGGCTTTCAGTAAAATGTTTACTGATCAATACAATCACAAAAGTGCCTTGTTCCCTGAAAAATGGTTTGATTCCCATGAGATCGCCCACATGTCGAGGCGGGAACTTCAAAAATGGTGCAAAAAACTGGGCATTCGAGCGAACACAAAGACGATTCAGATGCAGATAGATCTGGTCAACTTCCACAAAGATATTTTGTCTAAAAGTGATATTTTACAACATCCATTTCTACCTGTGCAAAATGCGGAATATTTTACACCAAACCTACAAGGGTTGTCATTATCTAGTAAAAATTCCTTCAACAATATCTGGAGAATAAATAGCTCAACAATAGAACAAACCACTGCTGGCCTTGGGCAAGTACGTCACTTTAAGGTCGTACCAAATACCAATGATTTACCTGAAGACATATTTTCTTCTCAAGATTTAGTAGGGCAAAGCCCTCCTAAAGTGAAAGGAATTCCCAGCGTAAGTAAGATTCTGCGAAATACAACTCCAAAAAGCAAACTATTTGCAATTTCTCATTGGATGAAAAAGCAGAAAGCTCTTTTAGGTGAAGATGCTTTCCAAGATAAAATGAACAATGCAAAAAGGAAGGGAACAGAGTTTCACAATTTCATCCACAAATGTTTAGCAATAGACAAATTACATTGCATTATTCCAGAAAGAATGAAAGGTTTTGTGGAAAGCACAAAAGATGTTCTTAATGACTTGACTGGCAACATTGTTAGCGAGGCAGCAATTCATCATCCATTTCTACATTATCAAGGTAAAATGGACACATTAGCACTTTACCAAGATATTCCCTGTATCGTAGAATGGAAGACAAGTCAACATCGCAAGAAGAATCTTGATGAATGTGGTGACTATCCAATACAAATGGTTGCATATGCAGGTGCTATTAATGCTACTAATAAAACAAGGGGAACATTAATTAGAAATTGTGTCTTGGTAATTGCTTATGAAGATGGTTCTCCAGCTGATGTTCATGTTTTATGTTTAAACCAGTGCAAACATTTTTGGCAGGATTGGCTTTTAAGGTTACATAAATTCCATGCAAATAACTTATATTGAAGAAATTTTGATACATTAATGTCTTTCAATAAAATATAAAAAATTTCAATATCTAAAACATTTCAATACCCAATGCTTGTAATAAATATTTTGTATTTAAATTGTTATCCTCATTACTTGAACATTCCAGCATAAATTGCCTTTTCTTTGTCTCTATATTTCCGCAGTTCTTGCTCAATTTTTACATGGTACTTTTTGACATTTACATCTATAAAAGGATTTGATCATTATGGATAAGAATGTGGTAATTAAGCAGTGATAGTAAACTTAATATACTCACCAGTTGGCTCAATCTTTTCAGCCTTTTTTATCCCTTCCAGTGCTTTATCCAAATTTCCCAAGTGAAAGTGTGCTTGCGCAGTTCGAAACCATGCTTTCAGATTATCTGGTTGAACTTCTAAAGCCTGAATTATACAATGAGACTATTGGCCATATTCTTGTGTTATAACATGTTGCATCACATGTTGTGGTTGACCAATGTCCAAGCACAGGTGAATTCATTCTAACAACTATACTGACGTAAACAATTAGATAGCTAATTGACAAGATATCTTTTACGGTCTTACCTCACTTAAAATAAGATATCTCATACCTTATTAGAATATTCTATCACTTTTTCCCATTTTCTCTCTTTCATCAAGCAAGCTTAGTGAAAATAATTATTTACAATACACAGTGTAAAAATCCATCAATAAAATAAAAACGATGTGACACCTGCTAGGTTATTATAACAACCAAACTTCATTTGATCGTGACGTAATTTCCATTCACTTGTCAAAATATGTTGCTCTCCTGTAACCGGATGCTTTTCGCCGATGCCTTTGATATACAATAAGCCATAATGATATTTTTTGATTGCAGGTTTGAAATCACCATTTCTAAACAATTCATTGCCCTCCGCTTTGTATCTTTCCGCCTGTTCTATCTTGTCTTCGTCTGTTTCTTTAGAATTTGATATATGTTTCGCATCCATTTTCTGGCGTATACAAATAAAACCATCTAAAAAATGTATAAATGAGGGTCTCCGCTGACCAAATACGTGCCCACCTCTGACCTAAAGATAACTGGGCCATAACCATTGAGTTCTATAAGACCTCAATGGCCATAACATATATTAATGTCATATATAATAACCAGAGGAATTTGAGCAATTTCATTGGTCGAGAGCTATGATCTATAAAAGGCATACGCACGGAATTGACGTCACAGAAAATTCATGTTTATAAAAAAATGGCGGACAAATTTGAAAATTTATCGCAATACCTCCCTGAATGGGAAAATAAAGACATTCACAAAGACCTCTGCCTAATTAGCAGTCATATTACAGAAAAAAGTAAATTTTACATTGTGTGTGCTTTCATGACAAATTAAAAATCTAACGAGTACATTAAAGCTGTGTATTTGATCATTGTTTTCAATACAGAGGATTATAAACTTCAGCCCCAAAATCGCAATGCAATACACTTACATTTTTATATTTTCCTATTCAACAACGTGATCAGCTCAGCACCCGCTTCTCGGTTTAGAATTCAGCTCTTTCAAGTATGCCTCGTACATACAGGACAAAGCTGGAATATTTTGAAGTCTGGAATAAGGTTTTTCAAGCGCACTTACAACCAATTTTTCATTTAGTGCACAAAAATATCTTTATAATACAGACTTACAGTTGGAACGATGATTTGTTTTGAGTGTGATGTGCCAAATTACCCTCCATTTAAACGATGTTGTATGTAATAAAAAGTTACTTTAACAACTGAAGCAAACCCCCCTTTTTCCAATTATTTGCAACACCTCAAATTCATTCCGAACTCTTGTTCTCTCGCAGAGTAGCCGAAAGGAATAGGCATCAAATCAAAACACTCATCGGGAGGCATGGACCGAAAACGGGATTTTCATTTTTTCAAAATTTGTCTTTTATGTTTGCATCATAAATATGAACAACAAATGATTTCTGACATGATATATATTTGATGCAAAGTCAAACTGTAGCAATAGCCCAATATAGTGGCCAATAGGTGACAGATGACTCTGAAACAAAAAGTATGCAATAATCATTCACACTTACAGTTTCAAAATATCATTTAATTAATAAGTTTTTACACAGTGTTTCATGCATAAGCAATTATAAAGCATATTGTTATTTTATATAACACATTAAAAGCACGACTAGTGGTATAAAGTATAAAGTGAGAACTACTTGATTATGATGATATGGTTGTTTGGATTCCTCTGTCATAATAGAGATAAATTCCTTGGTAAGGATATTTTGCAAATCCTACAAAATAAAGAACATGTTTGTACATGGAGATTGTCCAGGTTGGTATAGTCCTGAGAAGGACTGTTTTTGTTGTTGTTGACTGATGTTTCAACAACCTTAGCGGTAGTCATCTTCAGAGTCAAATGACAAACATGTAACGATACTCCCGGGTTCAAACCATTTACTTTAAAATAAAGAACATTATTTAATTAAAAATATGCACATACTTTTAATCTGATAAAATAATGAATTTGTGGAACTACAAATAATAAAAAGAACACTTTCAAAATTCATACCACATCATCAATTCATGTGTTTCCTTTCCTCTCAATGTTATTGTAAAAGAACTCATTTGAGCTTCTGAATTTCTTTCTGAATTGATACATTTAGCCAGTGTAATCCAAAAATACCCCAATTAACAAAAACCAGTAGTCCAGTACTGTGTTCTTGAATTAACAAAGTTAGAGTATAATTAGTCTAAGTATCATTCTCCAAGCCAGACTTCTCAGATAGATATTTATGAGTTCTGAACCCTGTTGATCGGTTGTGGTGCCTTGCTTCGAACGTTTGATGTTGTAAACTCCTAAAAAACATGGATACACGAAGAAATATTGTTCTCAAACATGAAATTTTAAAAATTTTCACTAAATTGAAGCCTGAAATGTCTTTCTTAAGCTGCACCAGTCGGATGGTTGTATTTGTGGTTGTATATGCCATTTTACTGCAGCGAAACATACCACATTTGGTGGAAACCATATTGACTAGCATGCAATACTTTATGTAACACATATCAAAACAAGTTTTCATCATCGTCAAGAATGTCCTTTTTATGTCAAAGGAAACATAGAACTAATCTGAAAAAAGATGACCATAACTAGAAAAATCTCCATTAAAAAAGGTCCACCACAATCCAAATACATCTTTCATGTTGATTGTAAATTCTCTTAATCTTTGCTATTTTACACAAAGCTTTCATTTATGCTAAGCAGTTTCATGAGATGCGCAAAGCTGATCCATGCCATTTTGTGGCAACTATCAAAAATTCACAGTTCAAAAATACTTCAGTCCAATCCCAAACGTATGTCTTATACTTGACCAATAGTACTGTGTCCAGCCTTGTTTTGTTCTCTCCAAATCTGACTTGGGGATACCAGTTTGTGTGAATTTCAACTCTGTTCTATCATCTTTCTGGTATAATTCCATAGTAACTGTTGAATAATGCTCTATACAGATAAAAGAAATTTTTCAGACAAAATCAAACCATAGATATTCACAAAGATAAAGAAAAAGCTACCTGTAGGCCAATTCTTAAAACGCCACAACATTGTTATTTTCTTATCTGGAAGCTAAAAGTATAAATCAACATTAAAAATGTAAAAATGACAACAATGTAAGAAATATACTTTGACATCATGACATACAAGCTCTAAAAATTTTCCACTTATTGTTCCACCAAACATAACAAATGATCCTCCTTTCATGGAATCCATTTTCACATCTGATCTTGAGAAGCCTTTAACCCTCTTGAAAGGAGTCAGGAATTAAATATTATGGATTACTATATAACTGGATTTTACTACTCTAGGTTGAACATAGTTTCTTCTAAATTTTATCTATTACCTCTTCGTTTGTCAAAATATGATAAAGCTCTCCTGCTGAAGTAAGGAACTCTTCATTTGCCGAGAATTTTGTTGTTTCAATCCGACAACCAACTGATTTATCATCTTATAAAAGTAAAACATTATTCTGGCAACAAATCATGCAGAAACAATTATTTAGGCAAAAAATGATCTGATATAAAGAACATAAATATAAACCAGAAATAAAGTTTAACCTTTTTTTTGTGGCTTTGCATCATTAATCTGAGCCTTTTTGAATTCCTACATGGATCAACATCAGTTTTAAACATTTCTAAGGTCATTATTTTTATTGAACATTTAGTTTACCTTACTTATACTTGAATCATTGTTGATGTTAACTTTATTTGTGGATGTTTTTGTAGGTAATACCAAACCTTGACTAAATTCTGGAAAACAATTAAAGTATAAGTAATACTTCATGTAAGACTTTATAACATCATTACAGACCTTCTCTCAATTCTTTGATATATTTGGAAAGATTTTTTCGTATCAGTGGTGTCCCATGTTTTATCAACAGCTGTTTTAGTTTATAAGACTCTTCATTCTCTTTCTCAGTGCTAAACACAATCTAGCATGCAAACATACATGTATTATCTTTTGTCTCTTTCCCAAACTGGAAAGACTGGAAAGTTTGCATCTCCAGAGATATCTGGCAAGCACTTTTGACATAGATATGCCTGAACATATGTAATTGGGTAAGATTTTAAAACAACAACCACTATATTTGTAAAATAACCTGTATAAATTTAAAAACTCTACCCGTGCAAAATGGCAGCTAAATTTCCATTTTCCTTGCACATTCTGCAAACTTTCCAGTTTGGTTTTTCTCCAAAAAATATGAGATAAACTTACTGTAATATCTTCAGGTTCATTTTCCTCACTTAAATTGGGTATCTTAATAGTCCCTTTGATAATATCATCACCATCAGTCAAAGAGCCGCTCCATTCCAGACTCATTTCCCACTCATAAAAGAAAATTAATTTTGCTTTACGATTGCTACAGATAAAAGAACATTAAAACAAGAAAATATCAATTAACCATCATGTAAAAGAAACACAAATAATGATATTGAGTAAATTAGGAAGAAATCAAATGATTCGGTCATACTTGGCCGTCGCCTCTCCCTCTAGTTTTGTTACTTCCACTATTTCACATTCACCTGAACAAAAATCCAAATATTCAAGTGCAATGTAAACTTTTTACAATGCACTGAATCATTCTAACTAACCTCCTTCAAAGTTTAGTTGTAATTTTGTGAATAATTCTTTAAGACGAGCTTTTGACCAGGGTGTTGCATTTTTTTCACTCCTAATTTAAAAATTCTTTAGTTTTACGTTATCTCTTTAAGGATAAACCAAACACAAAAATTTTAAAATGAAAATTTGAAATAATTCTGACTTGGTTCATAATGCAGCATGCTAAATGACGAGCTAAGGTCAAAGTACCATTGGGTGGAAAAATTATCAAAAAAACCCCTCTATCATTGTAACTGCCTTTAACAAACAAAGCGTTGTTTAACATGAGAATTATAATTCATTCTTTACAAAACATGAATGTGGTGGTCGTAAGCTGTAAACGAAATCGGCTTGAAAACAACATTAGTTATTACGTAAGAATTTCATTTCACTCAGGCATGGTAAGGAACACATGTTAACGCACTTACCAATGCCAATTATTTACGTTTTTGGCATCTTCTCGTTCTTCTACTATCCACCTAGGATCGCCTTCTCCCCACTTGGCCATTTTGTAAAAAAACACAGGCTTTCAAAAATATAAATTACAAGCTACTACTACAAATGACATTCACTGATGATCTACGCATTAACTTGTTTTCATCAGTCAGGATAACAACAAGACACTATATTTAATTTTCATAAATTGTGTTTTAACGAAAATGTTTAAAATTGGTGGAAAAATACTTATGTAGACATACAATGCATAATGTATGATTAGTAGAAAATTTACATTCAATTCACTGTTTTCAATTAAGTAGTAAGAGATGTCATTCACATAAACTCATCTGAAGAATCTCAATTTTTCTTTCAACCAGTCCTCACTAATTTCATCCACATTTCTTACTTCAAAATCCTAACACAAGGTAAAAAAATAACCACATTTAAATCTCTAAAAATAAATGTTGTCAACTAAAGAGAGAGCCTAAACAGGTTTGAATGGAGAACTAACCTTTGTTGCCCCACACTGATGGACTAAATTCACTTTTGATCCAGAATACATCACTTGAAGTTCAGGCTTGCACCCTGCATAAATGAATGAAAACATTATTAGCATGGGCAGATTTTCATATTTTTTACAAGGAGGTGCTAAAATTTTATAGGGGTGAGCTGAAAAGAAGTGATGTAACACAAAGTAATGGTCTGGATTTTAGAGGGGTGAATTTTGATGCTTGGGGGTGTCACTCCTTGCACCTGCCCAAAAAACCCATTAATGACTTTTTGGTAGAAAAGAATTAAACAAAACAATTTAAAAGAAAGAGAAAGTGCTGAAACCAGTTTTAAATTTTATATAAAGTACACCTTGAGGAGAAACATAAAGGAAGAAAAATGGATATGAAACACGACCATCATCATGTTTGTAAACATATGAAACGACAGAATATCTGAATATTAGTCAAGAAATTTTTATAAGTATATAGCAATAAAAACAAAAGACAGCTGTAATATCTAAATTGTCCAAAGAGGGTATCAAAGGATATGAAGGTATATGCGCTGGCAAAGATTCCTGAAACTCCTCAATTGTCATATCCTGAAGAAAGAAATGATTAAATGCTGATATACACATATGTATTGTTTAGTTTAGCTTTTGACCAATACAACCTTAAACAATAGTAAAACATGGTGCCAAAAAGAATATTTTTAATTCTGCAATGTTAGCACAGCTTAATAAACATTTCATAGGCGTAAAACAAACCCAAATCTTACAACTAACTCTTCATCTTCCTCAATAAGTAGTTTCTCTTGGTTGATTTTCACTATGAAACAAATAGCCAATTCAATCCATTTCGCTGAATATATCGACACATCTTTGCAGAAAACAATTTACTAACTGATTATAGCAGCATTATTTTTCTCCTTGCGCATCTTAAATTTCTTTATTTTCTTCAAAGGTCTTCATCAATATCACATATAACTAAGCCACCCGACTGTCAAAGTGTAAAAGTGAAGTACAAATTATTATTGTACAATATTCACCGAAAATTCGAACAATATTTTACGTTGATTGATTTGATTCACATAATTTCGGGTTAAACTTTAAGGTACACTGAAAAATATGTATTTTTTATCATATCATAGTAATAAAATCTTACCATGTTATAAATACAATCTTGTGAAACTGTCGAAACTTTGGATTATAAAATAAAAATTATAACATAAGCGGCCCAGAAATCTATTTAGATTTTTTATGCAATCGATTTATTTAAATAGTAAATATATTCTTTGATTTTTGTGCAATGTTTGTCACGCACGCTATCTCGCGTGACTTCCACGTTATGTATGGCAATGAACATTGAAGAAGGTCTTATTTTTTGCAAAAGTTTGACAACTCTCATTTCAACCATAGACGGCCCAAAAAATCACTTAAACAAGCGATAACTCTTCCCATCCCATCGTAACAGACCGTGCACACTGCACAGCAACTTTTGTATTGATTGATTGTATCTATATTACATATTTACATAGGTTGGCAACTATGATAGAAGTTGAAGAAGAAAACATCGTTAAAGTTTTAAAATGCCATAGCAGGATGCCGGAAGATATCTATCATAAGTAAAACTGACATGTGTCTTTTCAAGAGAACATTTTTTAACTGAAGAACATCTTGCGACACAAAAGCAACTTTTGACAGGAAATACTTGACAACTGAAGATCTGGAAAGAGATAGGCATAAACCAATAAACGTATCGTACAAGTCCTGAATAACAACTCGCGCATAAGCTGTGAGGAACGGATAAGAGATTGTCTTGCATGACAAGAAAATTAATGCTAATCGCTACAAAAAACACGGCAGACGACATGACATCTGTTTGCCAAAGACAGTAAACATATGGAATGCAGCTTGCTCATTGGTGCAAGTTGCTGAATAATATTCTCCTCTATTTACACGTTAGCATTTGGACGAGTGTTTGTAAGCTGCAGTTGGCCAACAAAGGACAATAACAGTAGATGACGCTGTGTATCACACATAGATACGACATATGAAGTGACAAAAGAGTGTTTTTACCTATAGAACGAATCGTTTTTATCGTCTTAACTAACACATTCTTGTTGAGACAGTAGCCGGCATCGTCGTCTCTATTTTTGACGCTAAACGATAGTTACAACTGAACTCGGCCAGTTGGCGCAACAATCGTGAATATGTCCAAGAGGACAACGATTGGTAGCAACGATTATGTGAATCAAAATTCTGATGATCTACTGAAAGTGATTTTGAACGTTGGCGGTCAAAAGCACGAAACCCGTTTAAGCACGTTGAATAATTTTACTGACACACGTTTGTCATGGATTAGAGAACGAGTCGTACAGGATCGTCGTCCTAACCGTGAGTTCTTCTTTGACCGTCACCCGGGAATGTTTTCCCACATATTGAACTATTTTAGGACCGGTAAGCTTCATGCTCCAAGAGATATATGCGGACCAATGTTTGAGGAGGAATTGAGTTTTTGGGGCATTAACCCAAAG
This sequence comes from Xenia sp. Carnegie-2017, assembly GCF_021976095.1. Taxonomy (NCBI): domain Eukaryota; kingdom Metazoa; phylum Cnidaria; class Anthozoa; order Malacalcyonacea; family Xeniidae; genus Xenia; species Xenia sp. Carnegie-2017. Next base: position 15,503,306 of record NW_025813483.1, on the reverse strand, counting down.
CTTATAGAACCGTGTTGTTGGTCTTACTACGATGAGCATAATGAATTGGAAGAAAAACTGCGAGACTTTGGACCAATGGATGACAAAGAGAGCTTTGTAGAGTGCCCGTCGGATGAAGAGGAAAAAATTGAAAATATTGATGATATTTTTAAGGATGATTGTGAAACAAAGAAACACGAACCAAGCCGTCTCGACAAACGAACTAAGCAGTTAAAAAAATCTTGGAATAAATGCGCAAAATTCGTGTGGAAGTTATTAGAGAAGCCAAAGTCGTCAAAGTGGGCATGGGTGAGTGCCTACTTAAGTATTTAAGATATTTATAATATTTCTGAACACTTCAAATGTAAGGCTTATCATTCATACTTTCAACATAAATTTAACAAGAAATTTTATCGTTCACCTGTTACACGCCTTTACGCAGATGTCGTGTTTGCCGTCTGCATATCACATGAATTGTATTTTAATAAAGATTACGGTATGGTTTTTTATGCCCTAAAATGTTTGCAATTCGATTGGAATATTTTCTGATGAAAGCAATAATTTTCCATTTCACTCAGCTGTCAGTGAATTCAGCTTGTTTCTTGAAAAATGTCATATTTTATTAAAATGAAACAGATGGAAAAATACGTTACCAACAACGTCAATTTGACTATTTTTTTCGATAATTTCCACGTTATAAGACCATAGATATTTTTAAAAGTACATTCTGCAATATTTTCGAGATTTAACCTAGGCAAAAATAGCAGTGAAAATGAGAAAATAATAAGATGAAAAAGTACGTTCATATGCCATCCAGAGTGAACATACAATGTTCAACTTTTACCAGCAGCGTTATTATAGTGACGTGACCACCAGCACATGCACAAACATTTAGGGTATTTTTTATAGAAGATGTATACACCTATTATGCATAATTTGCAACAAAATAATAGTTTTGCTGATTTAAAAGAATTAACTGTAATTATGACATAAAGGCGAATTTATATCAAGCATAATGAGTATAGATATGCCTCAATATTTCAAAGAAAAACTTGCCATAGTTAAAATCACAGACATGTACCACTAGGAAGCATTTTTTTTCTTTCTTGTTCTGATTTAATTCAAGCAATAATTTTCCGTCAAAAAATACTTGTTTGTTTTCGTCTTATAAAGGTTGAAATTTACTGTATAATTAGACAAAATTAGTGTCACACAAGTGTGTTATATTTTGTTTCAAATTGCAATTCTCATAATAATCGCGCCTTAATGCCGTCGCTCCACTCAAGCAAAGTAATTATTGTCGTCGCTTCCACACTGTACACGCATGCGTAGCGAAGACAATAATTAAATCATGACAGTGCAAAAGAATGGATATGTTATGCTAAAAAGTTGTTAAAAACAACTACACGTAATGCGATATAAATGACTATTTGAATACTTTTTCATCATCTACTGTCATTTCTAGTACTTTTTAAGTGATACTCGACGCTCTATCACTTAGTTCCCATTGTATCGGAGCAAAAAAGTAATAACGGCATTAGCATCAGTTATCAAATTTACGCATTATTTTAAAAATGTATAGTTTCTATAGTTCCAATGCAGTTTAATTCCAGTAACTGATTGCGTTTTGTTTGCTAATTTTAAGAACTTTTCCTTGGCGCATGTTTGCTGTACGAAAGTTCAAAATATAAACGTAAACTTCTTGATCACATGACAGCAACTGTGTATATAGCTACGATGCAGTCGAACTTTGAAATGACTTGTTTTTTAATGCAATCACAAAGAGCTAAATAAAATTTTTGGCAAAACATGTCTTCATCTGATATCTATTGAAAATATTTTTTCACTGTCGTGAGCTGTCAAATTCGACTGTTTTAATGACTATTCATACGTTATTAGTGCGTTTGATTAATATTAACATTTTCACAATTCAACTCACTATGTATTCAAATAAGCAGTGACAGTTTTATCTAGTAAAGCCTATATTACAATTTACAAATCAGAAAAATGAGCTGATACTGTTGTAAACCAGGTTGCAAACCTGTTTAGTTAGTTAGATCGTTTACTAAGCTCACTAATCCTGACATTTCTAGTCGTTATTCTTTTAAAGGTGTTCAGTCTCATCTCCCTAATACTGGCATTTGTAGTCGTTATTCTATTCTGGATTTCAACTTTGGTCGATAATGACACGTGGCATATCCTATACCTTTTCGAAAAAGCTTTGATAAGTTGGTTTAGTTTTGAATTCGTGGCTCGATTGTTGACTTGTCCAGACAAGAAATCATTTTTGAAATTAATACAAACATGGCTTGATGTGATGGCCTTTCTACCATTTTATTTGATACTTGCGTTTCCATACGAGGGTTTGCGTGTGTTGAAACTACTTTACGTGTTACGTTTCTATCGAGCGTTTCGGGCCTATCGTTTTTCCTATGTGCTTCAAGTGTTCATAAAGACGTTAATGGGAAGTCTACGAGAACTTTTCCTTCTGTTTTTTATCTTTTCAACACTGGTAGTTACCTACGGTTCCTTAGCATACTACGCAGAAAAAAACCACAACAAACATTTTTCAAGTATTCCCGCCTCCTTTTGGTGGTCGTTGATCACCATGACAACCGTAGGTAAGGCTTCCAGACGAGAAGTCAACTCCTCCTATGTTCTGCAGGGAAAATATATCCTGTAATACTGATTGTATACTCAATGATTATATAGGTTATGGTGATATCACGCCTACAACTTTGTATGGAAAATTAGTGGGAGGCGCATGCGCACTGAGTGGTGTTTTGATGATGGCCTTGCCCGTGTCAGTTGTTGCTAGCAACTTCTCGTTATACAACAATTATGCTAAGGTACGTCATTCATCATAACGAGGAAATCCCCAATGGGAATCGAGCTAATGAAAAGTTTCATGTAAGCATTGACCCAAGGTCTTTTTCAACATTGAAACGCAAAGAAAACTCCATCTCGCGTTTTCAACGTTTACCAAATGGCCAAAACATGAAGTGGTATCTTTTACCATAGGTTAAAATGAAATTACCTAAGCGGGTAAATAAGAAGATAATAAACAGTGATTTACATGGCCTGCAGTTCGCCACTCCAGAGAATTCGCTTTCGAATGATGAACAACAGAATTATAACGGACGACGACGATCGTTTCGTAGTCGAAGTAGGTACTCGTCTGTTATTTCAACCTTAGAGGAAGAAGATTATAATCAAGATAGTGAAATAGAAACCGTGGAAATGACAAAGCGACAAAAAGTGAGTGAATTAGACTAATATATTGATTTAAATACACTTGACAGAATGAAAGGAAAGATAGTATTATGACTTTATCTAATGAAATTCTCAGATTTCATCTCAATAGGTGAATGAAAAGGTAAACATTTCTTGCAGGAATATAGATCACAGTCATAAGAACAAAGAAACAAGATATTTTTGATGACAAGGAGTGAATTGGGAAACATTTCATGTGTTGCTATCTGTCTAAGTTTTGTCCATTATTTTCAAGGTAATGGATTACGAGGAAACTGGGCCATTTAGTGATAAAAAATACCCAAAAAAGCCTAACGGTTCACCCGTATCTAAAATGAAGGAAGTGCGTATATCAATTCCTGAACATCCCGAGTGTTAGACTTTTGGTAGAAGCAACTTCTAATTAGTCCACTCGCTCCATGGTTGATGCGTGACTGAAGACCTGACGTCTTGGAATAGTCTGTGCTATGGGTACCACCAAAACCGGGTTCATCATGACAACAAGACTTTGATTATCATGGCAAAAAGAGTTTGCATATTGATGACAATGGGCGAACAAGAAAATGTCGCTGACAAACGTAGATTTATACTCTCGGTGATAATCATAAACACATGTTCATAGTGTGACAGTAAATGGTTTAACATTGGTTAACTAGTAATATTAAAAAGAACACAATTTCTTAGTAAACGGACTAACATTTATATATTTTATTAATGAACCTTTACTAATGAATGAATCTTTAACATCAATGGGCCTCCGAATGACATGTTTCAGAGGCCAAAAACCAACACCATGCAAAGTGGAGGGCAAATCTTTCGCTCGGATTTGTTTCAAGCGTTTAAAAACGTGAATAATGAGGTGACCTGCAATGGGTGACTTTGAAGAAAAGGAAATTGATGAGATAAGTAAGGTATCTTGAATATGACAAGATAACGTCTTCATCGCAACTATGTAACTAGAATGAAAGTTCATTTTACTTTGGTGTGGTGTAATCAGTATTATACACATCACCTCACCTCCAATAAATTGAACAGTTATTGAAAGATATAAAGAAATTATAAATGCAAGCTACTTCACAACCTTCAAACTTTATGAATTTTGAGCTAAATTAGCAATTGAGCGAATTGTAACTAGATTCTAGTAGAAGCTCAAACTTTTACGACAAAAAAGCATTTAGGTCGACCTGCTTTCCATTGTGCTTTATTTCGTAAAACCTGCTTATGACGACAAAGAACATATCGAATTTCTTGATGGCATACGTTTTTCGATTGTACACGACATTGGAAGCCTTTCGCTTCTCTTACGTACTACAAGTTTTTATCCAAACGATAAAAAACGATAAAAACGATAATTTATTCATTTCTTTCGGCTCTTTAGCGTAGTATGCCGAATACAAGCCGAAGAAGAACGGCTTTCAAAACATACCAGCCTCGTTCTCTTGGTCGCTTGTAACTATGACAACAATGGGATGTGTCGATGATGTGTCATCAATAACAGGTGTTCTACTTTTATTTTGCCAACAGTGACGACTAACTTCTAGCTCTACAATTCCTTCGCAAAAGCTAAAATGAAATTTCCGCCTCGTAAGAAAATATAGACATTGTACGTAGAACTTTGAAAAGCAGCAAATTCCGTGCTGTCAAGATACAAACATGATACAAACTTTCCAAATATCTTTGAGAGAATAGAAACAAAAACGCAGACCAGCTATTTCCACCTGCGCTTTTGAAATGAAGAAAATACCCATCCCAACTACTTCAGAAATGAAAGATTGTAATTGCGACCCAGATGTCAATCGCGATCCAGATTTACAAGCGTCGTTAAAGGAGTAGAAGGAGACAAAGTGCAAGAACAAAAAGACAAACCCACTACCTCAACTTATGCTGTTCTAATGAACAAAAAGAAACATCATAATAATATGAATCCTTAATATGAATCATGAATTTGAACAACCCCTCCAGAGGTTAAGGATTGTAACTATGACGTAGATGATCTAGTTAATTATGGAATTAGCCAATCAGATTGATCACGAAAGCATTATATATGGAGATTATAGGGAATTCGTGTGAAAAGCAAAATAACCTTAATACAAATTTTCGATGAAAAATTCATGATTTAATCATTGATTATAATTACAGAACTATAAATATTATTGTCTTGACACATTTGGAAAACGTTGGCAGCATTGATGGCATTTAGAGCTAAATTAAAGCATTTCAAGCAGAACTGTCAAATCGAGCATTTACAAAATGACAAAAACACGCCAGCAGAACCAAAAGGCACAAGAACAGAATACGACAACCGTAGTTAGTTGATGAACGTCAACATTTTCTATTTTAAATCAGATCTTCTGTGTGAGAAAAAATAAAACCATCTAGTATATTTTCACTTATAAATGCCATGACATTTCAATGGCTTTCGATGCACGCGGGCTCACACACACTCTCCATTCAAACACACCCTTATGCAGGCCACACAGAGCTCTATCAGCTTCGATAGGTATCATGTTGAAAGTACGACTTTGGGTTTCCAAATGGATTACCATCATGCAACCCACGACCATTTTGGTTCCCTCCCCAACCTTTGTTACCTCGTCCGTGGTCTGGTCCACGATCACGATTATCCCCTCCTCCATTTGTCCAACCTGAACCTGAACAATACACGGAGTCTTATAAACGTGAAAAAAGCCGCCAAAGAGACAAAAACCGCAGGTAAAAAAGTGAAAAGTCTGCGCGTTGAGAAATTAGTCGCTTTACGCATTAAGAATTGCAGTTGTGAAACGAAATTGCTAGAATAATACAATACGGTAAAATTTGTACCTCCCTGTAGTCGGTTACCACGATTACCACCACTACCACCACCTCTTCTCCCTCGCATTCCTCGAGCACTACCAAGATTATTTCCTGTACGAAAACAAGAAGTTCAATTGTGGATTTGCTCGCTAGCTTTTTTCAAAGTTTGTAACGTGAAGGTAAGAAGTTATGTATTTTGTTCTTTATACCTCTTTGATCTTTAGGTGGTTCCTGTCGTTTTGAAAACTGTGGCATGTCCGGTGGGGGTGGCTGAGACGAAGGTTTACCACCTCTGAAAGGAACCTGAACGATGAAATTTAGTGAACAACATGCTATTTGTAATTAATGATCGAGTCAATTTTACCTTTCCTATCATTATTTTGTTTACAGCGCATTTTGTTTTTTCTCGTATTTCACCACCGCTTGTTTTCGTTACTTTTGTCAAATCTTAACGTTTAGAAACATTTCTCAATTGTTTGGAGGGACAGCATCAAACAGTTGTCTTTGAAAGTTCACAATAAAACAGTTCTCTTTGAAAGGTAAACATCAAACAATTCTTTTTGAAAGTTCAAAATAACACAGTTCTCTTTGAAAGTTAAAAAGCAATTGCTTCTTACCAGTACGAGCGGCTAGGACATCTGCAATGGAGACGGGTGCATGGATTTCCAGCGACCTTCTGATTGGTTGAAAATCGCCAGATATAGAATCTTGTTTTTTCTTCATTAAACAAAGATTGTAAAAGAAAAAGCAAAATATTTGCAATGATTGAAACATAAAAGCTATAAAAAATTAATAAATGACAAATGTACCTTTCCAAGCTCAGACCATTGAAAAGAACGAACAGTGACATCGAGACGCATCAGTAATGTCTGTCTACGTAACGAATATTCTCTTGATAAAGTTTTGTTAATTTGTTCAACTTGAGCCTGCAGAAAAAATCATAATTACAAAACAACAATATAATAAAAAAAAACATTGACAGTAACGTAGATGTTTCTTGAAATTGGTAAATAATGAACATAGAGAGTAGGATAAGTTCAGTTGGATGACCTGATTTTAGCATGTGGGAGTGTCGTTTAACACAAGCCTGAAACATTGCCCATTTAAACAATTGAAAACTATTACCTAAATGTTTTATAAAATACCAAGAGAATAGTGTAACTGTAGACTGACACAGTATGTTAGTGTTGTAGGCATTACGATAAGGAGTATGAAAGCGAATTCTCCCAAGCAAATGAAACTGTAAATTTTGTAATGAATAAAGACAAAATAAAAATAATATGTCATGTAGATATTTAAGAAGTATATTTCACAGCAAGCATTACGTTGAGCATTATGTTTTGTTATGTCTTCTATGCATGTATATTTTGTCTCTAGAGGGCATGAGCAACAAGGCACCATTTTTACCAACAGACTAGTAAAAAATAGACATACCCATTGTTTTGGGCTTAGTCGTTTGGTTAACAAGGGTTCGCCGAGAAAACCTCTAGGACTTTGTCGAATAACATCATTCACCTAAAAATCATTCACAAATGATGAGCTAATAAGACAAATAGTGAATTTTAACATCCATGCATGGTTTACTAAAGAAAGATATGTACTATTATTTAGAAAAATAGATGATAAATTATAGTATTCACTTTCTTGACGTAAACTGATGAATAATAGCGAGACAAGATAACAATAAATAGAGATTCCATTGATTAAAGCAACAATGTACATGATACAGAAGCTTTTATTTACCAGTTTGTATAATCTCTCAAAAATTAAGCATGATTATTAATTGATGAAAGTTTATACAATAAGAATAAAATCATGCCTTAACACCAAACACTGTCATTACTTCAAAAACAATAGGCAAAGTAAAGCAACATACTTTCTTCTCAATATCTGAGAACACATTAAATATGGATGTTTCTTGGTTTGGTTGAGATAGATGGAGAGCTGATAATATAGCACTGATGTTTTTAAAAGCTGGACTAGCCTAAAGTTTAAGTAAACAAAGTTAAAATATGATATATTGAATACAACAATAAATTAATTGTAAATAAACCTCTGCCTCTTCAATATCCATCTCTTTGTCATCCAAACCCAGCATCCTACAAGCTTGAAGTTCAGAAGTTAAGAAACCTAGTAACAATAGCCGATTTTCCTTTATGCTCAGAGCATTTACCCCATGAGTTCAGGATATGAACAGCCTAAAGTTGCAAAATAAGCAAAAACACCATTTTCAATAAAATGAAATCTTGACAGAATTATTGCTTGTAATGTACACTCATACCATATTCTCGTAAAAAGCCACTAATTTCAATGGAAAACTCATCTTTATCTGCTCCTACATAAAATAATATTGGCATTCACCCAAGCTTTTGTGAGCTTTAGTGCTTGCATGAATACCTGTGATATTTTCAATAATTCCAGTAAAGACTTGTATCTCATCTGTAAGCCATTTACACAAACCCATGAACTCAAGAGTAATATCAGCATTTTTTACACATTTTAGAAGAGCACCATCTTTCATTAGTGGACCATTGTACCTACACATGAATATCATAACTAAATTCAACACTGATTATGTTGCGAAGAACAAACCTTGAACGATTCACTCATAAGTTAGTAGATACAAAAGCATAAAACTGAATCAATAAATTCTTATTTGAAGAAAGCATAAAGGCAGTTGGATATTATTCTGAGTTAGAATGAGTTCACACATTACTAGAATCAACTAATTCAACAAATAACTGTAAGAAATTCTTCAGAAAAGTTTATTACAAAGTTGCAAAGCTAAACTTTACTTTCCTTTTCTTACTTCACATAAAGCGCTCTTTAAACAAATAAAGGTCCCACATTTAGACATAGAATAATTTGTACCGTTTGCCATTTTCAATCGTGAATTTACTGAAATACTCACCCTAAATCTTCTAACGAATCGAGAATATCGTTCTCCATTGTACTTCCTACCTAACGGGGAAATTTAATACACAGCCAGGACAAGACTTCTTTCTTTCTTGCAAGGACATTTGAATGGATCGTTGTATAAGGTGTATAATAAATGCAAACCCATTACATCGTCAAACTTTCACAATGACGTAATGAAATGAGAATTGCATAAATCTTGCTAACATTCACATGGACAAAATAATCAATTTAATATAAAGCTTGGTAAAGTTCTAAAGAAAATTCTTTAAGCTTCTACGAACGAAAAACTAGTTTTTACAAATCTCTAGATTTTTATGAACATGAAGTATCGAGGCTGCAAGGCTGACCGTACGAGCCTTCGGTATGTTTAAAAGTAAATTATAAAACATGAAGCTAGACAACATGGCTTCGGTAAATATTAACGATGTGGTAAACATGTATCAGACGTTGGTTAAAGACTGGAATAAAAAGCCGGTTAATCTAGAGAAATGTGGCAAACTTTTGAGTTCTTTGAAGGCAAGAAAAATTTGTCACTTTTCATCAAATTTATGTTGTCATATTATACGTCAGAATGAAGGTCGTAGAATCATCAACTTCTTTCTACCAAGGTTGCTTTGACTGGACTATCATTTCTTCCAACATCAACATCTGTTCCAAAACCGCAAGAATTGGTTCTTGCCAGTAAGTAAATGAACAATGTCTTTATTAAGTGTTGATTTTATTCAAAATAATTTTCTCGTGGTATTTGATAGGAGATGTTCTAGAAATTGGAGTACAGTGGAGTGTCGAAAAAAATGACATACCTTCCTTTGAAAGATACATGGCACAGCTGAAACCATACTATTTAGACTATCGGTATTATATTGCAGGATAGTTCGTATAGCAAGTATCTCAATCAATTTTTTTAACGGCTTAATATCATATCTCCTAGTGGCATACTCCAGGAGTCACCATATATGTACCAAATGCTGGGTTTAAACCTTCTTCTCTTATTGGCTCAGAATAGACTGGCCGAATTTCACACAGTATGTATTGCTCCTACACTAAATTCTCAATTAGGACCATCTACAAACTTGATTTTGTGTCTTCTTCTCAGGAACTGGAATTACTGCCACCAAATGAATATAATGAGAATGTTTACATCAAACATCCTGTACAGTTGGAAAGGGTTTGTTTTTATATCTTTAAATAGTACATCAATGTTCATTCTACCATATGTTATCAATTTCTTTCAGTTTTTGATGGAAGGAAACTACAACAAAGTAAGTATGACTAGTGAGATCTCTATTGAAGCAAGTTACATAACTGTTGACACAAAGACTTTGCCAGTATCGTTGCATTGCATTGCTACTGGGTTCAGCCAAAATACTACTTCTTGATGTTGATTATAGAAAACTGTATTAAACAGTTTATTCCCTGCAGGTATTTTTAGCAAGGGAAATGTTCCAGCTAAAAGTTACCATGTCTTTATGGATATCTTGATAAACACTTTACGGTATGTGATTGTTTCTTCGATAAAAAATTACGTTTGCTATTTACTAACTATTGAAAGTTGATTAACATGATTTCTCTTCAACAGAGAGGAAATTGCTGCGTGTTTGGAGAAATCATATCAAAAAATATCGTTCATTGAAGCGCGAAGAATGTTGTATTTAGAATCAGAAAAAGATACAAAGTCATTTGGAGCGAAGGTGAAATTTCAATTTCATTCATTGACTATTCTAGCGAGCGGAATGTACGTATCTGCTACGCGCTAACGGTGTAAAAATATCGACTCTCAAATGCAGATTATATTTATCATCATCAAAAGGCTGTTATTAAAACAAATGTTGTTTGATGATAAGTTTGAAAAAAAGTAGAACATTTTAAGTTTTTCATTCAGACATAAATGATGGAACCGATTTATTTCCAGTTCTGTATTCTTCTTCATTGATTTTATCTTGATGGCTTATTTCATAAGAATTTTTTTCCTCCATTATTTCAGAATGCAACATTATACTTACTTTATAACATTTTATTTCAGCGCGGATGGAAACTAAACACGAAAAATTTCTACATCTTTGAAGAAGAGTCTGAGAGCAAAGCAGAGATCCCGTCTATTAACACAATACAACATATGCTAGAATACGCAAAAGAACTTGAGAGAATTGTCTAAAATATGTGATAAAACTTATTCTTTCTACTTGTTTCTTGCTTCAAACTATAAATAGCAACTATCTTTACTGTTTACCATTTCTGGAAATTAATGCTATTTGTCGTTCCCACTCTTTCCAGACTTATTTAATGCGCGGCCAAGCGCATTGTATTCGAGATTTTAAAAAAATCCTGTCCTAGTTTTTACAGTTTCTTTTACTAGCTTTTCATTTAGTGTTACGAAATTTGTTTCAATGTGTGTTCTCAAGTTATGATAGCAATATCATTAAATTGCAAAATGAGGATCAAAGTTCATCATGATCGTATGATGTACGTACTAACTTGGACTACTTGATTTTAATGGAACTTTGCGCCTTCGTAATGAAATCGACAACATCACGCCAAGGAAAAGTCACGCGAAACTAATGGTAATTCAACAAGAATTGGCTATTTTTAAATTACCAAGATTATATCTATGAAATAATTGTCGACAATCTGAAAATGCGGACGGCTAATTCAAGTTAATTTGCGATACGAAAGAAGGAAGTTTCTAAGCTTTTAATGACGAAGTAATCTCGACTGATAATCCCGTGAATTTTTCTAATTCACCGCAAGTTTTTGTATTCCTTAAACAGGAATTTTCTCACAATTGGCAAGAAACAGCAAAGAAAAGCGACTAATGCGTTTCGCTCAGTCAACCTGTTATCCTACCAGTATTCATATAAAAGCTCTTCTAGCTTAGCCGCTAAACGACAAGGCAGCTGTTTCAACAGGTTCATATAAATACACAGAGCAATATTATTAAAAAGTTTCACAATGGACACGAGGTAATCAGATGCGAAAGTAATTCAAAACCAAAATCGAAATCAATGGAAGTCTGGAAAACATTTATCCTAAAATTCTGCTTTTATTTCACAATTTCATATTTGCCGTCACTTCTCGTATTTTATGTGACGGAAAACGTTTTGCACTCAATTTTACTACTTTTTTTTATCGTTTGCCTGGCATATATATACCATAGACGTTTATCAAAATACAGAAAAGTTACTTGGACGTTGGAAACCTTAATAGACGAATTAGAAAACATCGACTTGAACAAAAGACCTTTCGTCATCGAGCGCTTTATGGAAATCAACCGAGAAAAAGCAAAAAGAAATTTAAAAAACGTTTGTGAGTGGGAGCGGTGTGTTATATGTTTAGATGAACCAGCTGAGATTGAAACTTTACCCTGTAAACATAAAGTGATTTGTCGTTTTTGCGCTTGGAAAACGTTTAAAGTGGCGATGCAAAACTCAGCGATACATTTATGCGTCGTTTGCCGTAGTCAAATAAAAGATTTTAATGGTTCCTTGTTTACAAATCTGACGCATCTTAGTAGACAGGATATAAGTGCAGTTTTAGATGAGACAAAAGCTTTATGGACAAATAAAAGTGTCCACAAATAATTTTATATAATGTACAGGTTACGTAATGTCCTGTCGAGTCAAATAATAGTAAAACATAACAAAATAGAACCAATAGTAAGAAGACTGATTTCAAGTTGATATACATGTGTCTGTTATTTTAAATTATCAAATGCTGGAGACGAGCGAGAATTCCCATCAACTGCATTACGCATGTTATTATTTACTGTACAAATATTAGGTATCAAATACTAAATACATTAAAACAACTTCGCTTTATATTTAGAAGACTGAACTGGGAAATACCAAATAAGGAGAATTACTTGAAAGTTGAATACCGTACCTTAAGTTGGAAACGAAATTTGACCCAATTCTTCACATCTTAAGTTGAACATCTTTATTGCAGATACTTTAATATTTCAATCAAACTCGTCACTAATTCATAGTCTCTAGGTCGCTCATCAGACAAACTTTTTTGTACCATACATAAAAGTTCCATAACACCATTCAACGACGTGCCTCGCTTGAATTCTTTTATTGGTGCCTAAATAGAGATGAAAGCTCATATTGCATGTAAAAATCACTACGCAGGGCTAAAATACAAGTTTTTTTAACTTGTCTTCATCGTAGATGTGCATTAAAATTTCCACGGGAAAGTATCAACCTCGTTTTCAGCCTGTTTATTTGATGCTACTGGAAAGTATTAGCATGAAGAAATAAGTGCTTTGCACCAAGTTAACCCTGGTTAACAAACGCTTTTACACTTCAACTATAAACGGTGCAATGGGTATAAAAAAACTCGTCAAGTGTTTTCGTAGCAACATTTTTCTCACAGAAGGTTTTTGTCGTTTTCGTCACTAGAGTCCAACAACAACACTAATTTTGTTTAGAAAAGTTACATAAATGGTTTCCAAAAAAAGCAACATTGTTGCTCACCTGCTTTCGAAGCCATGAGCTTACAGAAAATGGTATTCTGGACAAAATTCTTGCTGTATCACTTGGATCTTTGTTTTCAAAGAGATGTTCAGCCATTCTTTCACCAATTATTTCTAAAATTTTCGTACTGAGTTTCGTCTTGTCCCGAATACCTTGAAATTCCTAAAAACAAATGACTTCGGTCAAATTTTGCTAACAAAAAACGTAGAAAAGAACAACCATTTTAGAAAAACTTATGAATATAAAATAAATTTACTATCTTTGCCTTGGGCGCAGTAAAATATATGAAAGAATAATTTGACAATTTCTTCGTTAAATTGAACTAAAATCATGGCTTTACCATTCCAGCAAGTTTGTACAAGCCAGCCAAACATAATTCACAAGTATATTTCTCCTTTAAAGGTTCAATTTTCATTTCAACTTGTTCAGCTAGTTGAAAAATCGATGTTGACCAATCACGGGATAAGTCTTTAAAACTCTGCGCTCTCATTGGTGAAGATTCTTCAGCGGAGACAACTTGAACCAAAGCGGAGACAGATTTGTGGAAGAACTACAAAAAGGAAAAATACTTTTCAGTTTGTCACAATAAGACTCCTGCAATCAAGTAAGACTAACCATTTCTCTCTCGCGTAAAACTTCAGGCTCCACATCTTGAAATTCAAATGGCAAGTTCAGCTGTTTAAATACGCACTTTTTTTCCTATATGCAACGTCAAAATAAGTAGTTACATATTCGCATTAGTTTTATACGTTCAAGAACCAGGGATGGATTTAGGGTTTGGTGCGCACCCCCTCTGGCCTTTCTCATTCAGGTAGTTAGAAATTATATTTTTATCAAAATTTAGTTAGCATACTTTGCCACTAAGTAAAGTCAAAGGCTTTACACTTTTCATGCCCATTTCCATGATAAACCACAACACGGACACAAACCAATAATGAAGGCCAATCAAGTCAGAATTACAAAGATTAGTAGCCATAGATTCCTGGATAAAAGATGGTGGACAACTATAAAAGAAAAATAGTCTGAGGATCGCGATTTTTTAGACCCCACACATAGAGATATATTTTTTCTAAATGGAAATTACACGTACACTTCCCCAGTTCGCCAAAAATCTTCAATTTCAAAAATCAGTTCCTTGTCATCTTGATCACAATCTTCACTCAACATCTACCATTGAAAAATCATCCAAGCAATGAATGCATTTTACAAAGCGCAGTAACTCAAACGTTCTCTAACTGCAATACATACTATATGAAATACAGATTCTATGATTTGAAATTACCTCTGCTAAGAAATGAAGAATCAGTCTACAATTATTTAAAAACTTGATCACTGCATCACAGCTCATATTCAATGTCTAAAATAAATAAAATAAGTGAATACGTAAATTGTGAGTCAACATACTACATAAGTCATGTTAAAAATAAAACTTTGTTAAAGAATCTTCTGATGATAAGTCAGCCTTATGATACCTTGACACAAAGTCTTTCCTTGGGTGCCTTACCAACCTTAAAGATTAAGACGATTAAAGTAAATAACATTTCTTTAGTTGAACAATAAATATATAGGAATTTGAATGAACATGTATCACTTTTTCAGTAAGAGCTGCAAGTGATGAAATAGATTTGTTTACTTGATACCAAAGACGAACGCAAAGACCTGTTAATAATAAATTGTGTTTAGTGAGGATATACATGACACATGATGGATGGTGTATATTCTAAATCATTAAGTTTCCAAACAAGCTTTACCGTGTCTCAAACTTCTATTTTCAATACACTTGACATGAGCTAAGCCTTTTTTCAAAAAATCAGGTTGCTAGAGAACAACGAATTTGTCATTTACACAGTGTCAATCGTTTAAAAAAGACGTTCAAACTTCTACATGTTGTTATACAGTAGAATGAAACAACAAAAACTAGTTTTTACTTCTTTGTTTGTCAACCACTGACTTAAACATTCTTGCATACAATGAGCCCAAAAGACATCTCGAGACAAACTATGCGGAAATCGTTTTCGCAGTTCAGACAAGCCTAGATATTATAAAAATATAACAACGATAAAAATAAGGAAAAAACAATCCCCCATTATTTTATTTCTACATACCAGGTAGCATTTCGCAAATGGATGTATCTTCATCAGTCTCCAACGGTCGATCGTCATTGTTTGCAGTATTTACGGGAGGACTCCTCTTCAAAGTTCGAAAACCAAGTTTTTCAGGCAGAACGTTGAGACGAACCACATGTTTCGCGATGATCTCAGGGATCCAAAACTGACCGCGACCAAGTATGTCTGAAAAAAAAATTAAAAAGCAAAAGACTAAAATGATATTTTCAATGAAAAACAATTGTTTGACCGTAATGAGCGGTGGTGTCGAGATCAATAGATTGATGTGTTTATGACATTGAACAATGAACATGAGTTAAGCTAACCACTCAAAATAAAACGCCTATTTTATTTCACACCTACCTAAAACATTGAGATTATTAAGTTCAGAGGAAGATACACTGGGCTCAAAGTCCGTTTCCAAATTAAAACAAAATACGACAAGGTTCAAAACGTCTTCTAATTGGTTTACAAGCAAATTCCATCGTTCCATATCAAGTGATACTGATACCCAATCAGCGTGTTCTATTGGGTCATTGTGATCATCCTTAAAACAAATTTATAGATGTAGTAGAAAATGAATAATTATAATGAACAATAAATATCAATACTTCAAGTTTCTTCGCTATCACTTGTTTTTCCAAGAGAACACTTCGACAGCAGACTGCCGCTGACAATGTTTGTGAGGTCACGGATGTTTCAGCAAGTGAGTGACGTAATTGCTCCCATGACGTCATGTCACAATCATTCTGTTCGCCTGGAGTTGAATAGAAAAATACTTTTGATGAAACGTGAAACTCTCGACGCAACAAGTTAAATAAACGATCTTTCAAGATAAGATAATACAAATTTTTATTGGCGTATTTCAACCTACCTTTCATAGAGTTTATGGAAGACATCAAATGACGCAGACAAGACACAGCCGAAAGATTGAGGAGAATTTTTTCTTCCGTACTTATCAACCAATAATTCAACAATAAATGCTGTCCATAAAACATAAACATAGGATTTAATTAAAATACAACAAGGAAATAAAAACAAAAATAAAAATACGAGAATGGAAAACTCACCATAATATCCCAAGAATAAATTCTGGAACTGTCAATAATTAAGCAAAGCTTTTCGATGGATAACAATCTTTTGAATACAGCCTAAATAAAACAAAATAATCGTGAATAGATCAATGATGAATCTCGTATGATATTGTAAGGAGAGAGGGGAGAGAGGGGAAATTTAGAAACATGTTACACAGTCCTTTATTGATGTTGTTGTTTTATACACTATACATACATCACCCTCCCCCTCCCCCCCAAAAAAACAACAACCAATGAACTACAGATGAAACATACTTACTCCAAATAAAAACTCTCCTAAATTAAACAAAAATAGAAAGATCATTGACAAAGGATTTTTTATAAAAAACACGATAAAAGATGTACAAATACTTACCAAGATCAGCTTGAGTCTTGGAAGAAAGATTCTTTCTGATTCTCAAAAAGTGTCCCTCAGTTACATGTGTTTTAGCATCATTCTTATCATTCTTTGGTATTATTTTAGTGACTTCAAAACAACTGAGAAATGTCGTGATTGTCATATCATTAGAGCTTGGTGATTGTTGAGTCTTTTTGTGATTTCCACAACAAATATCCCAGTAACATTCAATGGAATTAAGAAAAGACAATGCTTCTGATGAGGTAATGGAAAATGTCGACACAAGCCACTAAAATAAAAAACAATATATCTTTTAGTCAAAGTAAAAATGCTCATAGTTGAAATGAACTTCCTGAATTTATAATAAGACACAGCTTTTTTACAAGATTCCCCCTGTGGACATCATATCCCCCACTGCGGACACAAAATTCCCACTTGTGGACACCACATTCCCCAGTGAACACCATCTTCCCCCTTGTGGAAATCATATTTCCCCAAAGTGAAAACTATATTCCCCCCCCCCGAGGACACTAATTTAAATAAAAAGTGTTAACATGAAGTAACACGACTAAAACATCATTAAAAATGTTTAAAAAGTTTACCTCCGTTCCCTTCAAGACTTCATCGCATTCACTTTCATCGTCAATCACACCATCCACATTTTCAATACGTTTCTTTTCATCGTGCAATGTTTTATACATATCAATGATCCTTCGTTGTACCTTAGTGTACTCAACTAATGCCTCGATATCATTTGCGTCTTCGTGTTCATGGTCATCGCTGACATTTGCTGTACAACGGAAACAAGGTGTTGATAAAATTCGTGTTACTTGCAACAATTGACATCTTTGAAGTCATTTTTGTTATTACGTTTTTTTGATACGTTTTGCGCAACTGACATCACAGCCTTCTCCAACAAACTCACAGGCATAGATGGTGTCGATAAAAGACACTGAAGCGCCTAACAAATACACCAAACTATTTCAAATTCAAATTTATAACAAATGAACATTATTAAAACTTATCATTAGCCAACCATATCATTGATGTACTTCAACTGTACTGAGATCCATACACGATGTTACACTACCTGTTGCAATAAAGCGGGAACTTGAATTGAAGAAAAGATCTCTAGCACTGTTGTCTCAAATTTCTCGAACGTTCTCCCTTGAACAACTTTTAGGACAAAACAATTTTTCTTAAAGAGAATATCTTTACAAAACAACACTAAAATTGAAGCCAACTAATACTAAAAAACATGAAATTTGAGTTTTCTTTGTTGCTAAAGGAAGACTGTCACAAGCTTTGACCTCATTTAAGGAAAAAGGGACTTACTCCTATTGGTGTGATCTTATCAAAGAAAGACTGAGACCTACTTTCATGTGATTTGACTTCATCTAAAACTGTTGAAAGTTTCGTGAGAAGATGAAGATCTCGAACGCGTCGACCATGTTTATTACTGAAAATAAATACGACGAAAAAGTTTCAGAGAAAGGTTTATTTTCACATTCAAAATAGCGACATACCTAAGAGCACAATGGAATGGTATTGTAAGAATCTTTATACTGCCAGACGGTTGAAATAAAACACAACGCAATGGTTTAGAGTTGACGTCACTGGACTGACTCATCACGTGACTGAGACCAAGGATATGATGACTAATGTTGATGAACCTGATAAAAAGTTTCAAATTAAAAAGAGAGTTTAAATGCAATCTTGCTAACTCATTGAATAATTTGTTGAAGTATTAGTCACTTCAACAAGCCTTCACTTATGTATGTATTCATTTTTTATTAACACTTTCATTTCCATCGTTACCATATGATAAAAAAAACCTGGGAAAGTAAGGTAAACCTCGCCCCAGTGTTTCAACCGTGTACGTGATGTCAAGTAGAAACAATAACACCTAGCACACAATAAATTAGCGTTAAGTTTGTACTTAAAAGTACCCACTTGTTGTTGCGACCCACGTTAAAAGCAGCTGCTCTTGGTCCATGTTCTGATGTCCAAACCTTTAACGATAAAACGTTGTGATAAAAGCTGTAAAATTCTCAAAATAGTAACAGAGTTTTCTCACTTCAAGAATCCTCTCCTCGGAGCATAAATGACAAGGAACAACGCAGTACGTCTAGGATGCGTAAGCTCGGAATTATGATCATGATGTTCCTCCTGTACTGGTACCCAGGCACACTCGGCATCACGATATCCTGAGATGAAAAAAAAACCATTCACATAATAGAAGAAAATAATTGAATAGTTCGTCCATTTAGGACAAAGGCGAGTGTAGTAAATTATCACGAATAGTCAACCTTTCCAAGATCGCAATACAATCCTATCCTTCATGCTCATCAACATAATACGGCCAAATTCGTCAGTGCTAGCGGCTAATCGCCCATCTGGAGAGAGCGTTATAGATGCGCCCTCGCGACGGTGGTCAGCCAAACCGAATCTAATTTTAATGATTGAATAAACTGTTGTGGTAAAGATCAACAATAATTGACAATAGTCAACCAACAGACAAACAAAAATCAACAATGGCTAAATAGAGCTAAGGTCCAGTGAACATGAAAACGAAACTTTTTATTTAAAGTTAAGAAGTTTAACCGTCCTTCTCCATAATTGATACATACCTTAAAGAAAGAGATGATCCTTTTTCTACTTTTGGTTTATTCTTTGCCTTTTCATATGTTTGTTTATCGTCTACTTTACTTTCGGTCCATCCAAACCATCCACTGAATAAAATAACAAAATAAGATACTGAGTAAGACAAGAACTTCACCCACTGGACCACAATTTATTTCTATCTCTTACCTAGCAACAGATAACTTGGACAAAACAGCAGATGTCAACTTGGTGGCAACCTCAAATGCTACCTCAGACATTAAAGGAATGCTGCCTTCATCTAGTGCAGAATAAAGACCAACAAAAGGATCAGCACCTGATGTTACAAACTGTGATATCGACGGTGGTGATGCTCGTATTTTAGCATCACATCCACCAATTAACGAGGCATTCTGAAGGTGGTCAAACAAACTTGGCGTAACCACACCTGTAAAAAATTGCGTTGAAATAGCTCAATTTAAGAATTGAATAAAACATCAAAAAGATATGACTGAAAAACTGTTTGTGTCACTACTGGTGGTCTTGAGGTAGATGTGGCTTTACGATTAAATTACATTATGACAATAGTTACCACAAGAAGCAATATCTGTAATATTCTTTTGTCCCTTCAAATTCCACTTTTTATAAGCAAGGGGAGGTGGTCGAATGGATTCACCTCTTCCACTAGCTTGCACTAAAAAATTGAAAACAAATGCCTGATCACTCCAGTTCTAATGAAAGCAAGAGCCCAGTTTTTATTCTAGTAATATACGTACCTCTAGCAAGCTGATTTCGACAGCCTCTCAATGACTGATAAAGACTAAAGCCATCAATAATAACAAGTGATGTAGGATACAATATGACCAGTTCCTCAACTTGTTCAAAGTTGATGAATGAAACATCAGGTTGCCATGTCTGACATTTCACTTTCAACACTGGATCTTCATGTAGTAGTTGATGCAACAACAATGAACCATCCTAAAGAGAACATGTTAGGGCACTTGGAAAAGAGCATAAGTCAAACTTAAAGGAATTCAATAAGTTTACCTGTAAGTAAAAGCGTATATAACCTGATGTAAAGCCTGCTACAATACACGTCCAATCAGGAAATCCTTGGGAGCTTCTATTTCAATAAAACAGTACAAGGAGAAAGTTTCAGTGCCAGCAAAGAAATAGTTTTAAGAAATGGAGGAGAAAATACTTATGTTGTGATGCCAATGGTATACATATTATACTTGAAATACATTCACTAAAAGAAAGGAAATTTATTACAAAATGTCTCAAGTAGCACATAAATTATACAAAAATATCAAATAAAAACATGCTTTATATAATTACTAAAGGAAAATCATACCCTTCTTCCAAATCTAGAAGCCCAGACCATGAAATTTCAAATTTAGTTTTTGGCTCGGAAGTTGCTTGTCTGTCCCATTTTGCTGAAAATATTTTAAAGAAAACCATAGCAAATCAAATAATTGCAATTCTTAAATTGTAGTTACACAAATATTAATTTGAAATACATGCAAACATTGCACATTCGTTCATTCATATCAAATGATTTTATATGAAATATATATATTTATATATTGCCATAGCAATATAATAATGTGTTGTAAATTCTCTACAGTGTTTTTTTTCTCACATTCTAATACATACCCGATAAAATAACCAATCTATCTTCTCTCCCCAAAGCAACCAGGTCTTCACAAGGTGAGATGGCGATCTGACAATCCTGTAACCATCTTGTATGAAAATTGTCTTTGCTTTGACTATTCACTTCATTTTCTTCCACCTAGACAAAATATAACGATTAATCAAAGACTAGAATAATATTACACTATGGAAGATATGATAAAGTAAAAAATAATCCACTAGATGACTAGATCTTACTTCTACGCCATCAATAGCATCTTCCCATCCCCAATCATAGTCATCGCTAATTTTCCACTCTACGTAAAAAAATAGCATTGAAAAGTTTTGGAACTTTGATACAGAGCTCTACTTTATAGAAACATTGTTATTCTAGTTCAATAATTCAATCTATATCACCTTCATTCAAAGAGTCTTTACTGTTCACATCCAATTGATACAAACATGAAACCACACGATCCACATTCTCGATGTATGCGAATGAACTTAGGGCACAAGACATTATGCATGGCTATCAATTAATAAATGACTTAAACCCACCGTTCAAGACAATCTGCTTTAACATTTGCTATGGAATTATCGAAGCGTACCTTGCAAACATGAAACAATCGCTATTTTTGTAATTTTGTTTTCTACAATAGGAATAGCCGCTGGCTATAAATACATAAGGCGCAAGTCTACATTCTCAGATTTTCGGACTCAGTTGTGTATTTCAGTGTATTTTTCTCGAAATTACAACTCTTCTGAATTAAAAACTATAAAAAATGGCTATTTTGGGAAAATATTTGGCCGTAGTCTTCCTTTACGCAGCATCTGGACAAGAATCTCACAAAGAAGCATAAAAGCAGATCATAAATGCATAAATAAACACAAGACTCTTGCTATTGATGTCATACAATTCAGACTTTCCCCAACTTTGTAAAAATCAAGACTCGAGCAACTTGATCAAAAGAAGTACTGACAGCAAGACCCTCCTAAATAGAAACAAACATATTCACAATCCTTAGCATAGCTGCATAGAAGAATGAAAGTTATGCAGATTCAATATGGTACAAAGTGCTGACATTTTGTACCTTCTCTGTATTCCAATCCATTGATGAAATAGGTTGGGTAGAAATATTGACATTCTGTAGAAGATTAACATTACCGACAGCCCCCATTTCATTACCTTCACTGTCTTTCACTACTCGTTTTGATGGATATGTGCTTAAATAAAATAAATATCTTTCTTGTCACTCAATAACGTGCAAAAAAGCACAATTTTCAAAATCACTACACAACAAAATTAATTTAGAGTTGGTTCACATATATCAATGAAAACATCACAATGATTGTGTAATTTACATGAAGTACTCACTATTTCCATAAATTGATGGATCCATTGCCACCACATGTAGTAAATATTTCTCTGTTTTGGGGTAGATGACGTACACACCATACAGTAGATTTGTGAGCCTTGAATAAAGAAAAAATGCCTTTACGTAATGCTAACACTCCAGCCTTAAGAAAATTAACAAATAAATGAATGAATAAATGAATGAATGAAAATCTTTATTTTGACACACAAGCCTTGTCAACTGAGGTTGATTTCCACAAGGAGTTTGCTTTTGTTTGAATACAATGACAAAATTTACTAATCAACAAAATAACTATAGAGGTGAATAACTATTGAATAACAATCATTCAATAACAAATCATTTGCAACAACCTCTAGAAACTGACTTTTAGGTACTTTATTAAAGCAAAAGCCTTTAATATTCTTAAACTTATTTTCTGACCTATATACATGCCTACATGAAGTTTCCCATTTATAGACAGCACACATACCTTTTCTGTCAGCATAGCATAGCCTTTCTTGGGATGATAGGTTCTCATATCCCACAAAAAAAACTTAGACTCCAGAGTTGTGGCAACAAGTTTGTTCATTAAAATATCAGAACGATCAAATTGAATATCACATACATGAAATGGAAACATAAATAATGAATATTGTTATAAACTTAAATTCTGTCAGTGATTTCTTACAAAAGAAAATATGCACTTACTCCATTTTTGACGTTACTTTCCCAAGAAAGTGACATGTTCCTTAAGTCAAACAATTTAATATCACCATTATCATAGCCCGCTGCTACTGTTCTTTCTTCAGCATTATAAGCATTTCCTAAGATAAAATATTACAAGAAAGGCTAGCATGTCAGTGTATATTAAGAGCTTGTACAAAAACAAGTTTACATACCAAAAGCGACACACCAACAGTCTCTACGATCTTCATTTTTACAGGGTTCCATATTTGCCACTGGTTCATCTTTTTGCCTTGGATCCCAAACTTTAACAGTACCTTTCAATAATAGAAAATATTTAGATATATAGGACAGCCAAGAAATTAATCAATGGTAAATTGGTTACGAAGTGTGCTTGTCACCAAAGCTCCTAGCATATTCACTAACTCAATCATCTTTCCTAAGGATAAAATCATGTCACAGAAATGAATATATCATTTGTTCACAAACACTATTTACCATCACGACTTCCAGTCACCAATTCTGGTGCCCCTTCTCCTATCCCAGCACCCCCAACGCCACTAATACAGTTGATAATCTCTGTGTGTGCTTTGACTGAGTAGACTGGCAGTTCTGTTTTTTCGAGGTTCCTATCAAGTGAGGATATTATCATATTAACATCATTTCATTACCACTTCATCTCCATTTATAAAGCTTAAAAATACCATATCATTAGCTTTCCATCGAAATTTCCAGTTGCCAAATGTCGTTGTTCTAAGCTGCTTGCTCCAAATGTTCCACATTTAAACGATGTCTTTTTCTCAATCTATAAATTTTAACCCGAGAGAGATTTAAGAAAATTATAACTTGAAATGGTTGAATTTAAACTACTTACATCTGATACGAGCTTCGCATCGCCACGACACACATCAAACACCTGAATGGCTCCTGTTCCTCTGGGATGTGAGCCAAGAACAACAAACTTTGTACTACAAGGAATCCATTTGATATCGAATGCCGTGTAATTCAAGCTTTTTGAAATATGCACTACTACTTGAGGCTTTTGTAGTGCCTCCATATCAAATATGTATAATAAGTAGAAGTTACTTGTCAAAGTAAGCAAATTAAATTTAATTTTAAATAATCTACGAAACTCAAAATTTCCGCCATAGTGTTTAACAGTTGCTATAGTTCCCAGGACTTTCTCTGATTATTTTCATTCGCTGTCATACGATGACTGCTACAGCAATCTGGATGATGATTATGAAAGGGTTCATGAAAGATTCGAAGGTACACAGTACTGACAGGGAAATGTCAATAAACCATATTACATGATCGAATCAGACGCTATACCATTGACCATACGGTAATATGACACACTCTACAGACATATATCGTTTAATATATCTTAAACTTCACTAAAATCATAAAATAAGCGGAGAAAAATATCTTGCAACACTGGATACTGCAAATAATGTGTCAGAATTTGAACTCCTTGTACTTTTTGGCAGATTTCCCGCTATCAGTAGTTTTCTTGCGTTTCTAAAAGTTTAGAAACAAAAATATGTATGCATAAAAAGAAACAGACAAAAAATTCATCCTCAAAGTACAAAGTAAGATAAGTACCTTCTGCTGTCTGGCAGCATGTTCAGCAACCATGTCACTAAAATCTTCTTTCTGGATATTCTGTTGTTCACGTAAGGTTTCATCATATCTGAAAAAAAGATCAATGCACTGAGTAAACATTCACTCTAACCTTGAATTTGTGATTTTAATCTTAAGTCAATGTGTGTATCAAAATATTATTAATAAACTTTTAACCTGGCTTGCATTGCGGCTGGATCGAGCTCCAGTTCGCTCGGGTCCAATGCTACCTCAACGCCTTCAGACAAACCTCCCGACTAAATATAAGGAAAATTTATTAAAGGTAAAAAATGTCTATTAGTTACGTAAATGTCATAAAATCTGTTTCGAAATTACCCGCTTGGTGCCAGATGGAGCAGCAGCAGCCTAAATTTATGGGAGAAAAAAAACTTTTTACGTTGTAATAACAACAGTAAAGACTGCACAGTTACAGATGCTTCTACATTTTTCAAAAACACCTTCTTTAAAAAAGTGACCTCCCAACGTGAATTTTAGGGTAAGCATTCATTTTTACACGCCAAAATATTAACTCGTAATTAACATGGATTTAAGAAAATCTTACCGTCGCTAGATCATAAACATGTGATGTTCCCATCATCATTCCACCAACACCAGCTCTCTTCTCTGGTAACACTGTGTACAATGTCTGTTGTTCACTGCCACTCTCCATAGCATCTTCGATATTCTTCCTTTTACGCAACTCTATCATATCCGGAGTCTCCATTCCAGCTGGTATTGATGTCAAACCGCTGGGCGTGATAAGACCCCTTGAAAATAAAATCATTGTCGAATCTCAATTAAAACATGAAGAAACAAAAATTCCAAGATATTGATGACAAAAGTAAAGTTATATCTATGTTTGAAAACTTGTACAACAATGTACACATTTAGAAATCAATTCATTGCAAAACTTAGTTGGACAACTTAGTATACTAGGCTCACTGTGTTATTGCATTGATTTCATTCAATCTACAATAATAAAACTGTACAAACAAATAAACTAACGTTTCAGCAGGAGTGACAAGACCAGATTGATCCGGAGCTTCCTCTTCAGATTCCTCCTAATTATAAAACATTCATTTTAACAACATTTGATGGGCTTGATTTTCAAATTTTGCATAAAAACATTTTTTTGCAAATTAAAGAAAGCAGACAAACCTCAGATTCCTCGGATTCTTCCGACTCAGACTCAAGTTCTCCCCAAAGATTAGAGTTTACCTGTTCATCATCAACAATGTTTATGTCTGTTTGCTGTACACCGAAGACGTCACCATATAAGGGACGTCCATGTTCGTCAACAGGAGGCTTGCCCCAGCCTCCAGCGTGGTAGCCAAATGACGCTCCCTACAATATTACAAAACAAGATAAACTTAAGACTTTTAGAACATTTGAAGCGGAAATAATTCCACGTACCTCAGGGATTGGTGCGTTGAGTCCTGGTATTTTGAGGTTAGGATAGGATGGTGGTGGACCATAACGTTGCATGGCAATTAACCAAGGTGGTGGTACGAGATTGCTCCCCTGAAATATACGGTAAAATTACCATCTAAATGTTTGTTTATAGAAATTAGTCAAAAATAACAACAGATTTCCTTTATGACATCTGTAACATCTACATACCTGACCAGTAGGCATGCCTAAAGCTGTTCTTAAGTCTTCTGATAGATCACCAGGTTTCTTTTGCTTTAATTTCGTCTCGAACTCTTTGCCCTATAATCAAATAAGCAGCTAAGGATGGCTCTCTTTGTCGCAGTTGATTTCAATAAGTATTTTTTTATTTCTATGAATAAGTGAACATCAGAGAAGTGCAGACGAACGAACCTCGTAGTACAGATCGCCATGAATTGTCATTTTTGGTTTTGTTTGCCATCTTTAAAAAAGAAAAAAAGATATCTATTGGTAAGTTGCATAATGAATATGCAAGTCAAAAGTAGCAATTAAACCAACGGGACATCCATGGATGATGAAAAAACACTGACTTTAGACTCTTTTTTTCTCCATTAACTCCTATTTAATTTTGATTTATGCAATATGAGTCCATTTACTTCATGGCAAATTGAAGCATTTTTACAGTCTTTGCAGCAAATAACTAAATCTACTTAGTGTTCACACCTGTTCCTGAGTAGCTGGTTTGCTCGATTTTCCAATTAATTAGAGCAGTTAACTGCGCATAAGCAGCTTACATGAGCATGCGCAGTCCACTCAACCAACTGTTCAAGTTCATAGTCATGTGAACAGCAAACTGAATCTACTTGCACAACTTTCAGAGTGAATAGCTTCCTCAGTTATTAAAGAAATCATCTAAGCATGCAAAAACGCGAGAAAATCCAAGGTCTTTTGCCACATCTATAAAATTTTGTTGCATGTTCTGTGAAAATTGTATCTATGTAGAAATATCATTGCATTAACAAGAAAACGAATGTCAAAATCCACAACTACTGTTTTCTTCTTATTAATCATAATACTTTATATAATCAGATCCAATCTGTAATGGGTATTGATACATATGTCTAAATATTTAGCATCAATGAGTATCACAATTTTGTTTTGTTCACTTACTTGAAAAATGCATCGTGAAGTTTTTGATAATCAATATCAATCTTCCCCATTTTAGGTCGAATCTACAAAAAATATATAAAACTAAGTCCATCTATTCTGTTCAAGGGCATCACTAACGCCGCCCCGCCAAAAATGAAGGACGTTTTGGTAAAGTATGGAGGGTATGGAGGAGAAGGAGAAAAGCAAGCACCTTTTCTCGCATTTTTGCTTTCATGTTTTTTGCATCTTCTTTCTCTTGCAAAGCCTCTCTCATCTCCATTATTCCCGTTTTCTGTAAGAAAAATAAGATTCATCATTACAACAATTTCTTTCAAAGACAAAAACATCAAAAATGGTCGCAAGTACACGAAAGTGAAACAATTTACCTGTATGAAATCAGGAAGTTGAAATGGTGGTTTAATGATACCACGTTTCCCCTTTAAAAATATACAACAAAATAAAGTAAAACGAAAAACAACCAAACATGTTTTAAGGTAAACAATCAAACCTGTAGAAATTTTCTTTTGAAACACCAATGACGTGGGACAGGAACTGTATTTCGACATGCCTGGCGAACAAATGAAAACAGAATCTTTTTTAAAGGGTTTTGTTAACTCAAAATCAAATACAAAAAGATCAAACATACCTTAAGATAAACAAGCAACTTTGGATCAGGTGCTGTGACGTCATGCATTTCAACAACGTCTGGGCGATGGATTGTCTAAAATAATACCATGGAAATGACATAGATAAAAATAATTATGGCAAAAAATTGTTATTCAAACCTGTTTTAATTCAGCAACACTCATTCTGTTTTT
Source organism: Xenia sp. Carnegie-2017 (assembly GCF_021976095.1). Taxonomy (NCBI): domain Eukaryota; kingdom Metazoa; phylum Cnidaria; class Anthozoa; order Malacalcyonacea; family Xeniidae; genus Xenia; species Xenia sp. Carnegie-2017. Next base: position 15,475,104 of record NW_025813483.1, on the reverse strand, counting down.
CAGTTTCAATTTCTTTTTTGACATTTTCTCTACTTTATCTCCTGATTCTTCTTCCTGAAGATTAAACACGTTGAGAAACATGCATTGTCCATCATTATCCTCATTTCAAATCCATCATTGTACCTAATGTTTCTATTTTGCCTTACACATTACCTTTTTCTTCTGGTCTTCTTCATCACTGTCCATATCCATTTCATCATCATCATCCTTTTGCATAGTTTCAGCCTGAAGTCAATGATGTTTTAAAGTAAAGAACACAAGACAGAAACAAAATTCAACTGTAAAGAATTTTGTAGCTTTATAAATATAGCATTATATTTTTATTGTTAAGTAGAATTTTTAATCTGAAGATATTCAACATAAAAAAGAGGACAATCTTTTCATGCATAAGAATAACTCTCACGCTTTGTAGAAAAAACTGATGAAGACATAACTGTTTTTAAAACTAGTGTAGTGCTAGCATGACAATGATTAATAGCCATAAACAGTCATTAATAATAAATTTCCAGTACACAGCAATAGCAAAAATTAAACTTACATTCTTTGCTTCAGTCTTATTCTTTCCTTCATCTTTTCCAGATTCTGATTTCTCATTTAACTATAAAAATCATATTAAGTGTACAATTTTTGTCTTCATTAATCAATCCAGCAACATGTAGGGTAACTTATGGGAAAGGCAGTCAATTCACTCAAACTAAAACCATGTTTAGTAAAACTGATTAAAAGATAATGAAGATTCACCTTAAAGCTTTCAAATATAGAAGCAAACTGAGCATAAATTGGATCTCTAACATCCAAAGTTTCTGTCACATACTCAACTTCGATGCCCTCATCTTCAGGTGCTGCATCATTTTGAACCTATGACAAGCAAACCTATTTGAAATATTTGTTTGAAGAACTCAAAACTCATAAATTAATCTATGTTACTTGTGTTTGATCAACAATTCTTTTCTTTCTTCTCTTCTTTTTTTTCTTTTTCTTTTCCTAAATGTAAGGAAATAGTTGTTAGTTTAACTTAAAAAATTTTCAACATATCATTTTATAATTACAATAAAACACCTGATGAGATTCAGAAGACGGGATCCCTTCATGTTCATAATGATCAACGTCATACCCTGAATCATCACCTCTTTTTCCAACTTGAACCTCTTCATTTAGTTTTCTTTCTCTCATTTCCACAACAATTTTTGCTTTGGCCTTAGCCTCAGCAAGAGGGTCAACCGCATGTGGTGCGCTTTCTGTGCTGTGCATCTCCATTCTTGGTGGCAAATCAGAGGAAGGTAATGTGGCAGAAGACATCATGACATCCCCTTCAGAAATTTTATCACCAAGTGGAGACTCATCATTGTTAGATGGTAAAGATTTATCATTAGATAGTAAAGGTTCATTGTTAGGGGGTAAAGGTTCATCGTTTGATTGTAAATGTTCATTTTTTGTTTTTAAATGTTCAGTGTTTGATTGAATAGGTTCAACGTTTTTAGGTAAAGGTTCAACTTCTAAAGGTTCAACATTTGATGGCAAAGGTTCATTGCTAGATGGCATTGTTTCATCTTCAGATAGTAAAGGTTCATTGTTTGTTGATGAAGTTTCATCGTTAGTTGCCAAAAGTTCATCATTAGATGGCAAAGGTTTATCATTAGATGGCAGAGGTTCATCATTAGATGATAAAGATTTATCAATAGATGAAAAGATTCATGGTTAAATGGCAAAGGTTCATCATTGGTTTCTTTGAGTTTCACTTCATCAAGTTTTCCTACATTTTCTTCTGTTGTGAGAATATTGTCAACTTTTGGTTTCTCTTCCAGTGCTATAGTCTGTTGTGAAACTTCATTAGCAGCTTCAAGTTTTCATTTATTGGCTTGCCTTGATCAAAAGCTGTCATCACAATTTCTGGGTTGTTGACAAGGCTTTCTTCAACTGCTCTGGTATCCATGGTAACTATATTGTCTGAATATTCCAAAGTCGCATCGGTATTACAGATGGCGACTGGCTCTTCAACAACTATTACATTTTGCTGTTCTGCAGAAGTTGCGTCAATGTTAGATTCTAAAAGATACAATTAATGTGGTCAAGAATCATTTTGTTGTCAATATAACATTACAAAAGCTTGCAAATGCACAAACCATCTTCAGAGTTTTCATCATTTCTCAGCTGTTGCTCCAAAGCCTCAAAATTTAAAATAAAGCATGTCTAAACTTTCATATATTACAAAAAAACAGCACGAAATTTATTAAAATGAGCTTTGTGCATACCTTAGCTTCTAAAAAGGATGCTAGTCTTGCCACAAGATCAGCCTTTAGTCCTAATAAAATAACATTGAATCATTGAGAACAACAAAGCCGTCAATCAAAAACAAAATAGCCTCAGTATATACCTGTTGTTGGAAGTCCAAGAGTAGACAGTCGCGATTTCAATTCGGCAACTTTAAGCTTTTTTATTTCAGTTAAGGTCAATTCTAATGTCTCTGGTGTGTCCGCCATATTTGATAACTCAACAACGTGTTGGTGTTACCACTTCTATATAGACATTTCTCTATTGAAGTTGTAAAATGTTGCATAGTATTTTTTAATGTAATTACATATTTTATTAAATGTTTTCTGAATAAAGAAAATTCTCATTCAATTCTCTTTTCACATTGCTGTTCGACCGTTATCAAGGATTACTTACTTACTGCTATAACTTTCTAGCGTATTTCAAAATTTGAAATATGGAAGCACTCTCCTTGTGCAGACTCATTTCTTCATTTTCTTCTTCATCATGAATCATCACGCACACTACTCAAAAACGGATCTTACAACTGTTTCAGTCTTGAGCTCAATAATATGGAGATTCACTTTCTTGGTACAGGTGCTGCCAACCCCTCTCCAACAAGAGGGGCTTCAAGTATTGTTATTCGGCATCCAACAGGATCATGTTGGATGATTGATTGTGGAGAAGGAACACAAACACAAGTCATGAAAAGTAACATCCGACCTGGAAAGCTTGAAAAGATATTTATTACACATTTGCATGGAGATCATGTATTTGGTTTGCCTGGTTTGTTATGCACCATTAGTTTAAATAGTCCTTTAGGAAGGTCCCCAATCATGATATATGGTCCGAAAGGTCTTGGACAGTTTATTAAGACAACACTAAGTCTATCAGGCTCACAGTTAAATTTTTCTTGTGTCATTCATGAACTTGTTGAATCAAAAGGTAATAAATGATCTTGTGGAATGTGTTTGCTCTTAAAAAGGAAAGTAAAGCTTGATTCATTTATCATTATAGAAGAGATTGATGATTGCTCTGAGATAAATCAACATGAACAAACAATACTTCATAATGAAGATAACCAAATTGAAATCAAGGCAATCCCTCCAAATAAAAATAACACCTGGAATGTCCTGGATGATGGAAACATGACCGTTTTAGCTGCCCTCTTAGAACACAGGATCACTTGCTTTGGTTATGTATTTCAAGGAGAGCAAACAGGGAAATTAAATGTGAACTTGTTGAAATCTATGGGTATACCCCCTGGGCCACTATATTCTAAGTTAAAAAATGGGGAATGTATCATTACCAGTAATGGCATAGTTGTGCAACCAAGAGATGTTCTCATGTCACCAATTCCTGGACGAAAAGTGGTTGTTTTGGGAGACACTTGTAATTCAAGCCAACTTAATGACATTGCTATGAATGCAGATGTTCTTGTTCATGAAGCAACCAACGAGAATGCGCATCAGTTAAAGTGTGTTGAGAATGGTCACTCTACTCCAGGTTTACACAAACAAATCTTATTTCTTTACTTTAAGATTTGCAGTTTTTCCTCACTATCTATTCTATCTTACATCTTTTACAGCCATGGCAGCCAAATTTGCAAAGTCAATCCGTGCAAAAAAACTGATCTTAACTCATTTTAGCCAACGCTACAAAGCAAACAATGAATCCTTGAAGCCAGGCGAAGAAAGTGTGATGAAACTTCTTCATGAAGCGAAAAACGAGTTTGACAATGTCGTTATGGCATATGATATGCTTGTAGTGAACGTCCCACGAACTTCATTTAAATAATGTGCAGATAAAAGCGATTGATGAAGTCTATGATCGAAATTACAAAAACTTTGTTCATCGTCGCAAGTAACTTTTACACATTGATGACAAAAAGAAATCACGCAGGTGATCATATAAAAAAATACAAAACACGAAATAGTATCTGCGGCATATATGTAATCATATTAATAAAGAAAAATTCCACGTGAAAAGCCCACAAACATTGACAAATTATAGAAATAAAATTGAGTGATAACTAAGAAAATGACACATCTATAAAAATCAATAATTCATCCTACATATACCAACGGAAAAATTGTCATTATAGCTAATTATGTTGATGACAAAGTATTCAACGTGGTCCCTAAAAATGAAAAGTAGAAATTTATTTATCAAACGTGATCATACATTTTTGATTGATTGCTGTGAAGTTAAAAGACATTTACTTCCAATTGAAGCAGATAACACGACCGCTCATGGGAACGATATTATACGTTATTCAAAGTTCAGCAAATCACAACACTATTATGGTAGTGTACATGCTGAGAGAATCGTTCTGAGCTGTACAAATAACCATTTCTCTCAAATCTTCCTTAAAAACAAATCAATTCGTTTTACCTCGTACATTCTTAAAGACCAACAGAACCTTCAATGAACTAAGAAAATATGAACAAAAAAATTTAGCGAAAAACAGCAAAAATCTTAGCGTTCGTACACTTGATCACATACTTCATCCAATTCAAAAACTGCTTTACTTCCACCTTTCGGCGCGTACTTCTGGAAAGTATCTTTAAAAAGACAAATATTAGTTACTAATCGATACAATTTTGAAATCAATAACAAAATACAAAAATATATTTCAGATGACAGATTAACCTTCTGCCTATGCATGTGCTCAGCTTTTGTAAGATCTTAAGCCTTTTCCACGGGTTTATGCATGGAAGGGAGGGGGGAGGGGGGGTGATGGACTATATTATACTGCAATGATCTGCGAACATTACATGCGTATTGGTTTGTCTATGAAATGACATGGTTCTCAGTAGAAAAGAAGTCCAAGTATTTGATTATTATTTCTTACCAATTAGGCCAACAACTTTGGTGTAGATTTGAAGAAAGTCGTCAAAATCAACTGTTCCTTTCTTGTTCGAGTAACGACAGATGACAGCAGTTAAACAACGTTTGCTCATTTTTATGCCTGGAAAAATAATCATCGTTAAGAACATCAGAGAGACTGTGTTGTGAAAAAAATTACAAACAATAAATACCTAACTCTCCCAACACATCTTCAAGTTCGTATAAATCTAGAGATCCACTCCTATCTTTGTCATTTTTCTTAAACTCGGCCTAGAAAGAATTCACAATTCACAAACGTTGTTTTTAAATATAAAATAAAATTTTAGAAAGTGGAAACATTATGTCGTCCAACAAACACTGATGTCAAACAATAAACGTACATGGCACGACTTCACTGTCAGCAACATTTGTTTAAACTCATCATATTCCAATTTTCCAGTACCATTATCCTGTCATACAAGGTTAAAGAAACTGTATCAAAGTCATAGTACAGAGGATATCACTAAATTATCTTTATTTTTCTTGTCATTTTGCATACACACTCCATCCTTTCTTACTCATGTTATGTCACACCATGGGTGCACATTAAACCTCCCAATAACCCCCGATACCAGGGACGTCGCTACCGTGTGTGTGTGTGAACACCCCAATCAAAAATTAAAACAAAAATCAGGTAAAAATCATGTGGTAAACTAGTACGATACTGATATAAATTATTGCTAAAACAATCAATTTAGATAATTCCAACTGGAAACAGCTGCTTTGGTTGCCAGTCTTAAATTACTGGCATGTAATATGCAAAAGTGGGTATATTTTTGAATTTTGAAGTCAGTGTTTCCCAAATTCGGCCAAATGCATGCGTGGAACGCCGAAAATTTCAGGTAAATTTAAAAAATCTTCAGGTAAATATTTATGACACCCCCCCAAAAATCAAGGTGTTCGCGACGTCCCTACCCGTTACACTTTTCATTCTCACACAACTATACACAAAAAAAGATACATCGTAGATGCTAATGAGGCTCCTGCATGTTTCGATGTTGAAATCTTGGTCGCCAATATCTGCAATAGAAAAAAACAAAAAACCAGGATTAGTGGCTATTGTCCATTTTATGTTGAAAAAAATCAAACGGCACTTCAAACAGTTGATTACGCTGCAAACAGAAAATGTTGAACACCTTCTTAACAGTCTTAAATAGCGATGGATCTATACAACCCTAAACTTTTGTAAATCTATACAACCCTAAACTCTTGTAAATCTATACAACCCTAAACTCTTGTAAATCTATACAACCCTAAACTCTTGTAAATCTATACAACCCTAAACTCTTGTAAATCTATACAACCCTAAACTCTTGTAAATCTATACAACCCTAAACTTTTGTAAATCTATACAACCCTAAACTTTTGTAAATCTATACAACCCTAAACTTTTGTAAATCTATACAACCCTAAACCCTTGTAAATCTATACAACCCTAAACTCTTGTAAATCTATACAACCCTAAACTGTTGTAAATCTATACAACCCTAAACTCTTGTAAATCTATACAACCCTAAACTCTTGTAAATCTATACAATACTTAACTGTTCTAAATCTATACAATACTGAGTTTTTATCAAAACAAAACGCTAGAGATGAAGCTAACATTCAAAAAATGTGTTTAAACACTCTTTCACCTTTGCTAAATGCAGCTTCCAACACTTTCTTCAGTTCAAAAGCATCAATTTTTTCATCCTAGATATTTAAACAACAAATAACATCTTAAGCATAAAACAAAAGACGGCTGATTGTTATTTTTCAACGTACAAAATGATCAAGGGTACCAGATAACCCAACTGAATATTTCATATAAAAAATACACTTTACCGATCCAGAAACTTTCTCGAAGAACGAACGATATTTACTGTCCATTTGAGAATCTTCACTTGCACTAATCCTGGGTTTAACATTGCGAGTAATACGAGTTTTCTCGTCTTGGATACTAAAATATGAAAAGATGATTTTATTTTCCATCCTATAAATAGCAATCACCCCAGGAAAACAGCCCTCTGCAGATAAAAAATACCCTATAGTTAGCGAAACCCCTCAATATACCAATATATATGGCCACATTCAAGAACACCCCCACCCCCTAAAAATAAAGATGTCAACAAACCCTGTTTTTTTTTCCTTTTCAGAGAACAATCTCACGAGAAAATCTCCTTCTTCATTAGCATCAAACGTGGATGGAACAATACAGTAGACACCAGGTTTGAGTTTAAAACGATTTGTGATCTCACGGGCATTGATGAACGTATTAGATCGTGCAGTGGATGCATGATACAAAAAGTAATCTTTATCAAGACGAGCCATTTTTGTGTCTTCTTCTTCCAGCTACAATTCAAATTTCATTTAAGAGGCAGGATAAAGAATTAAGGGTTCATTATTAAGCCATATGTGACATCGTCAATAGCGATGAACTTTAATTGAAAAGACTTTAGGTATATTGCAGTTCTTTCATCTAATACCTTGTAAATAGCAAAGCCAATGGTAAGATTAGAATTGGCGCCAAGTTTTCTTCGTAGTTTACGACGTCCAACTTGCATAAGACTGACAATCAATGTGCAAGAATCGTCATCATCGTCGTCGTCCGGATCTTCCAAAGTAACTCTATCAAACAAAGTATGTAATCGTGTAAGTGCCTCAATTGCCTTTTTTCACTACAGCAGTGACACCATCATTACATGTAAAGGAAAATGGTGAACAAGTAGGAAACGATGTTTAAAAATGTCACCTGAACTGTGGATTTCGGTGAAAGGTGTTGGGGTTGTTACGGCAACCTCCAGCAGTACTTCCATAACGCCATTTGTCTTTATGCTTGTCCGCTGACCAAGTTATCTTTGAGTTCTCAACACTTACATCAGGACTCAACATGCAAATTTCCAACCGTTGAAAATTGTTCACAAAGTCATGGAAACTCATCCTATGTAAAGCAGAAAGATAAGATTTTGAAGTCCATACAAGAAAATATTGTTGTTAGGAAGTAATTGTGACCACTTGTGATGGTTAAAGTAAAACATGATACCAGAATTCTCCATCGTCATCAAATGTCAACTCCATGTCTTTCTTTTCTTTCTCAGAGAGAAGAGTCCACTCAGGAGATTTGTCACCCCAAGCACCAGTCCATTCTCGCCATTTCCCCAAGGGTTTCTAACTAACAAGTTCCACTTCCACTTTTCCCGATCTAGTTCGAGCTTGCACCTTTGACATGAAAGGAACTGTCACAATATGAACCAGACTCCAAAGAAACTCAACAAATTTTGACATTTACCTTATGTATTCCAGTCACTGTATAGGCATGGCCCATCACCAAGCCATTATCCAATTTGGCTTCAATTTGGTTGGATTTTGCCTGATAAATATTCAAAACACAGAGAGATTTATTTGTAATAGTATAACATTACATTAATCTACAAAAAGTAATCTGTGCATTTGGTTTAATCCATAAATCCCATGTAAGCCCACAATAATTAAAAGCTTAATTTAAGGCAGTCCATTTTCTTGTTGCCTAAATTATTCTTACATAAGACAAATAACAAAGCTTAAGTGTTAAGAGCACATTTAAAATAGTTTTTACATTGACATTTAAAACTAACATTGATGCTACATCCCATTAGCGATTGTCTGACATGAGCTTTTGACATGATGCTGAAAAGATCTTTTGGAGCTTTAGATCCCAAATCAAATGACTCTGTCATTCCACCAGTAAAATCTTCCATCGCCTCACTCGTTTGACCTCCTTTCAATGCTTCATATGAGCCACACAATCTAAAAAAATCATTAAATTATTTTCAAAACTGTTTGCATGAATAGAATACACTGATATTACTTTTACTCAAAAGACAAAATGAGAAATTTTGTGCAACTAGTGTATTTTCACTACATAAATAAAGCAATATTTAAAACTTGCATCAGCCACCTACTTAGCATATGCTTTCTCCATCAGTGCACTCCAGAACTCATTTCGTGACTTGGAATGTACAAAAACAAGTTGATTATTGATGGTAGGAAGTCGATCATCAATGATGACATCAATCCAATCGCCACCTTGCCAAAACATAAAATGAAATGCACCACAGTAGTCTTTTGAATCAAAGCTTTGATCATCAGTTGGGCATACTCTTTGGAACAAATTAGGATGCTGAGTAAGTGAAGCAATGCCTGCCAAGAACCAACAATCACCAAGACGCCCTTGAGCAACATCCATACGACTTGCACCTTGGTCAACAAGAACGGGATTCTGCACCATTTCCTAATCATTTCCAAAGATTCAAATAATGCCAGGTTCAAGTAAGGTTCAAATAATATCTTGCTCATTTTATTACATTTTCATCAAGGGTTTTGCATTTATGATAAAATATTATAGGTACCTATGTTGGTTTTTCTTATACACTACTGTATGCAGATTTCTTAATTGTGATTACAGATTATAAAATATCAACATACTTATATATGAATCATTATGTAAATATAATACTCCCCAATCACCAATCTTCCATTCACCATGGGAATTGGTAGTAAATAAAACAAATTACTATATTTACTATAATAAAAATAAATTTTATCTTTTCTGTGGAAATAAAGCTTTTTTTGGTGTATTTTTGAACTTTCCCACCATCCATTTTCTTTTATGCCCCCCCCCTGCCAAGCTCCCCCCAGCTCTGCAATGTCTGGAGTGTGGCCTGGAGATCAGTGGCATAGGTGATCAAGTATCAACCCTTGTTTGCTGGAATTCTTGTGAATTGATACCAAATCATTAATTATGTACATAGCTGGCATTTGCAAATTAAATATTAATTGCACGATAACGAAAAAATGTTTTACATAAATTTAAATGTTCGAGTAAAGGAATTTGCAAAACATCGAATGAGGACAAAAATGAATGTTTTTCGTGTAATGAAACTTAAAAAAAAAATCAATGTCAATTCTTTTACAACGCAAAACAAAACCGTTCCGATCAATTAAGCTTGCGAAGGCGATTGAACAAATATTTTTATCGCCAACACCCTTCTAGAATTTTTCAACGTAAGGACTTATTTACACCTAGTGAACACACTCTATTTTCATATTTTCTATACTTTGCTGATAAATCCTCATTTATGAGGAATGTGCATCAAGGAAACGTTGGAAATAAAAGTATGGATCGGTTGCCTAAGATCTGGTGACTTATTTATGATCACCAAACTATTCAACACAAATTATATTTGGAGCACGTTATGCTTATAAGTACAACATCACCAGTAATACACAGCCGTTGGCACATGATTAATGCTTCTCGAGTATTCTAGACAATGCATTTTCTTACATGTACCAAAAAAGTGCATTATCTGGCTTAAAAACGCCCAACAGATTGCATGAAGAGAAAAGTCCGACGCATTTAACTAAAACCGCGTTTCATGATATAATCGGCTTTATCCTTGCATAGAAACGACGATTTGAAACATTGTGTGGGCATCTGACAAAATGCAAGTGTACAACATTGGCTGGGACAAGTACTGGATCAGTTGGTAAATAAATGACAAGATAAGCATTCAGAAATACAATATATCACTTAAAATTCAAGCTGAACTCACAGTTGGACGACGCCATACAAAAGGTCGTGGAGGGCGACGACTTGTAAAAACATTATCATCAATGGCTTCGAAATCTGGATCTTCGTACAACCTTCCAGACCTCAAGCAAGAGAGCTTGATTTGTTCGTAGGAGTGGGGCATTTTCCTGCAAAAAAACTCGGTTTACGCAAGGCAATTACGGAACAAATTTCCAAACATGCTATGCATCAAATGATTCAAGATATTTATATTAAATACAAAAATTTCCATAAATAAATTTATAAAATACAAAAACCGAAACAGTCTTCACATGAAGTTAAAAAGATGCACTTACTTCTAACTTAAAGGTAAAACCACGGTTTAACTTCGTACAACGATCGTAAGCAACCCAAGCGCCTTTCGATAAACGAGACGTTCAGTGAAATTTTTCAAATACGTTAAATTATGCTAAAAAATTCCATTCCATGGCGTTTATGGGGAGGAGCTGTCACAGTATGTTCGAGAGAAAAACAATGGAAAACCTTTTCTAATTTAATCCTCTGACGAAAAAGCATTCACTCAAAACGTTAACAAATTTTGATTTTATCTTTCACGTTACTGTGAGTAAGCATTTTGAACTATAAAATTCAATTGCCACAAATATACATCAATGTTTATGTATTTTTGAACAACTCATTAATGATATTAATGATTTCTCGGCAAACTAAATTGCAGTGAGCGAACACAGAACTATTTATATAAAATGGCTAAAAGACGGGCTTAGTTTGGCACTGTCAATAAATAAAAATTATAGTATCCAGGTCACGAATGCAAAAAAGGATCTCTCTAGAACTGGAGTACGCTGGGGGGCATTGAAGAATTTAATGAACAGTAGTACACGGGGAGCTGCATTCAAGGAGAAAAGAGCGTAACCAACTTGGATCATGATCCAACACTAAAAATAATCGCAGATCTTACTCTAAAACGTTTATAGCAGGCTAATGTTGAACCTTATAACTATGTTTAAAGTAAGAATTCAGGCATCGTATTATATGGTAAATTTCAATCGTCTTTACTAAAGTAACTCTTCTAAAAAGTGTTCATAAGTATCGCAAGGCATGGTTCATTAATAAATTTTCTCAGGGTTTACTACACACATTGAACATGTTGATCATGAAGTAAACCAAACTGGATAGGTATGTACATTTAAGACACGTCTCTCAATCATTCAGTTTCAAAAATTCATTCCAAAGCATAACTAAACAATCTCTACTTGTTAGTACAGAAGCTGTGTTCATATGTGCGTTTGAAACTTAATTGTAAACTGACACAGAACTTTATGATGAAGAGTTCAAAAATTTTGTTGAATCTAATGCATGTGAAGTAAGATGTTGAAAAAACTGGGAAAAAATTCAAAATTCAAATCTCAGTAACTTCAGCATTTTAATGCCTCGATTAACCGCTGTATTTGTTTATTTTATTAAAAATGTCCCAAAAACCATATAAAATATGGTTTGATTAGTTACAACAGGGCATATGAACTAGATACAAACCACACTAGGCATATAGAACTATGCTCCAATCCTCTGACATGTTCACAGCGGGTTTTTTGATGGTCAATTTATAAGCGCTTGCATTTAGGCTATAATCTAATTTCGTGGTCTTACCATCTAAATAAAATGATATACGCAACTGACATAAAACTACATCATAATTTAAGATATATAGTCATAATCTTGACGTTTTGAATTGGAAATAGTTGGAAAATAGATGTGATTCTATTACCTTTGTCAGTTAGGATTATCTGCGAAGGATTTTGACTCATGCCCATAATGACAATACGCTCGAGCCATGATTTGGTTTCATAATGCGCTGAAGTATCAAGAGATCTGAAGGAGAACAAAAGGAAAAGAAAAGCTGATCACATAATCATGAATGAGACAGCTGATCACATAATCAAGAATGTGACAAAAAACTACACGTGAAAATGAAATCTACGTACCTTGATATTAGTCTTCCTTGTTTGAACATAATCTCTCGAAGCTCATACTTTCCTTTCTCATAATCAAAACTAATACCATCGTCTATGTACAACTTTCCACTAGCTTCACCCTGAATGAACGATGACAAAGACTTAACGAGCGTTGAGCCATATGGAGTACGGATACAAATAGCGTTCCATACGGGAAAACAAGACAATTGAACTAAGTGAACTGGTGGAAAACTCATTCCAAACAAAAAAAATCACTTTCACAAATCGAACAAAGGATTACATGCCATCATGCTAAACTTAAATTATTTCTCATTGCTTCCATAAACATCAATGACATAAAATTTAAACAGCACCAAGATGTGATTTTTCATCAAAAAATTTAATGTCTGAGATTCTACCGATTTGTTGAGAGCAATGACCAATGTAAGGATCATTAATCATAACAGAAGAGCAACGTCGAACTCTTTCTTTTCTCGGAACAATGCTTCCACCTCTTTGAAATACTGGAATCTGGAAAATATAAGTGAACATAAAGTTGTTCAGCGGAGTTTTACATCGGGAAACAAGTGAAAAATGAAATTCAAACCATGTTAAGTGGAGTGGCTACATGAATACTCTGTCCACCAAGGTGGAAGTTCTTACTGGAAAGATCGTACCATAACTGTAAAGGAAAATATTTTGAAAGAGTATTTACATTGGGAAAGTGTGAACGCTATGATAAACAAATTTATGACAATAGTAAATTTATACCTCATCTTTATTTGGAAGATAAACATCAAGAGTAACCTGTCCTTGTGTAGTGACTGGTTTTACAAGTAAATCACGACCTACAACAGAAACAACAGTGACACATAATAATTTATTCAATAATAAAGACACAAAAGTAAACGAACCAAGTAAATATTCATCTTCCATTGTGAATGTCGATTTATCTTCAGGATATTCTACCCAAAGTGGTCTAGGTAACACAAATGTTTAAATATGAAAATTTGATAAATTCAACTGGCATATCTCAATAAACAGCAAACCACGCAAAAAATCCACAGTTCAACGAAAACAGTTAGTAGAGCCCAAGCCTTAACTCTAACCCAAACTCAAGAGCCAAGTATTCTAATTGTTTATTGGTTCTCGCTCATAGTACAAGCAGTATTCGTAAAATGAAGAATGTAACGAAATTCATACCCGCAATTTCAAAGAAATTGTTAGGAAAATTTAAGCCCAAGACCTTGAATAACATGTAAAGCACAACTCACACGGGAAATCATTAAATAAATCATCAACATTTTAACCAAAGAATTTTCTAATAAAGCGACAACAAATGATGTGTTTTCATGGGAAGTGAAAGCCGCCCCGTTGGTAGGTTATTTTTAAGTTAGGATACAAAAACCACAATTTTATCTACACTTCAGAAAAATGAAATAAATGTATTCGCTGACATGTTTTTTTTACAAAAATTTGATAAAAAAAATAGTTCGAAGACACTCAAGCACATCTTCATAAATTCAAGGACATTCAAAGTTTTTCTACGAACTATGTAAATATAGATAACTTACCTAACAACAGGTGAGCCAGTCTTTGACGCATCTTGAAACAGTGTATACCAATAAGGCAACAATGCGTAACGACGACGAATTGCTTCTCGCATAAGATTCTTGTATTTGTCCTCAAACAACCACGGCTCACGACGTTTTGTATCCAAATGCGCATGAGCACGAAAGAAGGGAAGATACGCACCAGCCTAAAATTTGTCGTGGAGGACTGAGGTTACATTTTAATTTATAAACTAAATTATTCATTGACCAATTGACTGAAGTCATAATGAGTTATTTTGCAAATATTTATTCCGCAAAATATGTCATGTAAAAATATTTGTAAATATAAGCAAATGTTGAAACAGCCAACTTTTTCTGTGACAAATTTACAGAATAAATAAAGCAGGATCTGGAAGTTGAAATGAGTCAAACATACTTGATACCATCGAACTAAAAGTTCAGGATCGGGATTATTAAAAATCCTCCAACATCAGCTATAAAAGAAGAAAACTTTAGCTAAAAGAACACATTAAATAATGTTCTTTAAAAAAACACAAATACCGCCACTAAACTGCATTCCAGTGATGCCCAAAGTCAAAATCATTGGTAATGACATTTTTAAATGAGACCATTCAGCAATATTGTCCCCCGTCCAAATCGCTCCTTTGAATGTAAGAAGAATAAATTTAATAGTTCAATCTATCTTTTTAAAATATCGTACGATGCAAATTTTTAATGCACTTCCAACATGACATTTAATAACAAATTCCTTAAAAGAATGTCCCCACAATCACCGTATCTTTGGGTTCCCGCAAAGAATGCTCTTGTTAAAACAAAGGGTCGTTCCTTGTCGCCAGATCTTCGCTTCAAACCGTTATATGTTGACATTTGGTTATAGTAACCATAGAGATTGTGAACGTCACGATTCTCCCATCCCCCATAATGCATTGCATCTTTGTGAATAGTGATTTCTGGTCCATTGAACACGGACATCTGACATAAACAAATTTAAACAAAAATGGTGAATATTTTTGCCATTATCATCATTAGAGATAAAATTCACAACTTTAAATCAGTGGAAAGTTGCGAATAATTGATACATTCTTTGCTCACACTTTGTTACAAAACAGACGTGACCTTGACATGAACTATGGGGATAATGATGTATCATGGTATATACAAACCTCATTCATATCATTCCAAACACTGAGTGTAAGAGTTGATCCCTTGTATTGATCTAAAGCAAACTTACTGGCCCACCAATCTCGTACCTCAGGATTGAAAAAATCGATCCAAGACGACGAACCTGTTTCAATAAAACAATAAATGACGAGAATTTAAGTCTAAATAAGTTTTATACATTATCTCAACAATAAATATACATGAACGTAAGGATTAACTATCGTTACCAGGCCAACACCAGCCTTCGTAATCCCCACCATCTTTGTTTTTAACGTAGTATCCTTTAGAACTGGCTTCCTACAAATAAAGAAGCATTTCATTGAACATTTTTTTGTTTTGATAACAATGTTTATAAACATTCACGAAGGGAAATATTTATAAAAAAAACTTATAATACTCTGTGTATATGATATTCATCATCTCTCTTGATGTGTGGGTCGACAATTGTAACCATCTAAAGCACAATAAAAACTTTATTTATATACATCTTAAAACTTTTTAAAAACTTCAAATGTTTTTAAAGTAGACACAACGTTTCTGAGGTTGTTATTCCACAATTTATGGAACCTTAACACACAACACTAGTTTCCATAAAACCACGAAACGATGTATAATTTTTCAGCTGATTTTATATAAGTTTTTCATTGACTTTATATAAAACATACACGTCTTCCTTTAACTGCTAATGCTTGCTGCATCTCTTCAGGATTTGGAAATTTATGGGTGTCCCAGGTCATATACCTTTGAAATGATTGAAATTCGGCAAATATAATCAAGATGCACGTTAAAGCTCGACCATGAATTTCCACAAATAATATGTATGTAATGTAAAAATAACATGGGCAATAGTGAGTGACAAATCTTCACAAACCGTTTCCCATCTGTATGCTCAATATCTAGCCATATAACGTCACAAGGTATATCATGTTTATCAAAATTTGCATCAACACTAAAATTCAACAAAAATAGAGCAATTTAATTTTGAACTTTACATGTTTCACAACATTTACGCAAAATCCTACTTCAAAACATCCTCTTGATCGTTGTAATTCCATCGACATTGATGATAAGCAAGAGAAAATAACTAAAGTGAAAAAATAAGTAATTAACTTAGATACATGATTAATTTTAGGTCTATTAATCTTATATGTTAATAAAGTCGAACCTCCCGTAAGCAACCTGGTCCTGTGTCCGCTTAT
Organism: Xenia sp. Carnegie-2017; assembly: GCF_021976095.1. Taxonomy (NCBI): domain Eukaryota; kingdom Metazoa; phylum Cnidaria; class Anthozoa; order Malacalcyonacea; family Xeniidae; genus Xenia; species Xenia sp. Carnegie-2017. The sequence goes on along the minus strand of NW_025813483.1, from coordinate 15,458,528 downwards.
GAGAGGTTATGGAAAGTTAGAGCATTCTAGGAGTCAAAAACAACGTCTGTCTACATTAAATGTCCGCTTAGGAGAGGTTATGGAAAGTTGGAGCATTCTGTGAGTCAAAAACAACGTCTGTCTACATTAAATGTCCGCTTAAGAGAGGTGTTCGTTTAAGTAGGACACGGTTTGACTAATGCTACGTAGTTTAAAAGCTATGATCACAGATTCACAGTTGATTCTTACCGGTGGCAAGGTGGCAGGCCCAGTAAGAGCAGCATATTGTTGAAAGACGTCTTGGGGTCTGGGTCCTAACATTACAAACACATCAATTATGCCACTTTCCGACATCCAATGTGTGTCAATTTGTTGAGAGTCCTCTTCAGCGGTAAAGTACGACATCAACGAATCCAACATATTCTTAAGGGAATAATTTTGAAAAGCTAGTTTCAGCAATCATACTTTTGTTTGCAAATTTTCTGAAACTAGAAGTCAACTCACTTTCTTGGCATTTTCAGTACTGATGTCGATCCATGTTTCAGCAGCATTCAACCAAAATACGCCAACTGTTTTATTTGGGCTATGGAAAAGAGGTTTCGCAGTTACAATATATTTTTCCTCCACATATGAAATGGTCGATCAATTAAATCAATTTCATAAGCCACACATGATTTTAAATGTAACATGAACAAAAAGACAAGGAAGAAAAGTTGTGACCAGAAAGCAGCATTTGCAAATATTCTTATAAATCTAACAATAGATAATATATATATATTTACTTCAATGTCTTGTACCTGTGTGCTAACATGTACGGAATAGATCCATACAACGCCATGCCATTGTTTAAATCATACTCAAAGACATCAAGATTAAAAAGACGGTAAGGCTCTTTACCCCTTAAAAATATATTTAAGAAAGTTAGGCATACGAATATGGTAGCATTTTCTTGTCTTTAATCCACAAAGGCTCAAATTAAATAAAACACTGTTTGTTTACTTACATTGTTGATTTCAGAGCAAGTGAATCTGCATGTTCTGGAATGCCAAAAACATTATCAAAACCAAGAAATGAAATGTCAAGACCAACAGATGCAGGGCCTTTTGGTCTGGAATCTTTATGTTCATTAAATGTTTCTTCCCATGATTGTTCTGCATCTTGTTCAACCTTTTCATCCACCGAAGGTTTCACCTCCTCATCTTTTACTTCTTCTTCATCAGGGTCACCCTGAGAGAAAGAAAAAAATCAATAGCTACAAAGTTTGAAGAAATAAAAATACATTTTACACTTATGGTTTACTTCATCAGTACCTCAGCATTTGACTCTTCATCATTTGTATTTTCTTCATTTGTCTTCTCTTCGGCAACAGGTGATTCTGCAACTTCAGCTTTCTTCTCTGAGCTGCTACAAAAAATCAGATATACATATATGTATATGGCTACAGCAGAAACTTTGTCTATTTTATATTAATATACATATTGATCATATTAACAAAGACACTTAAAAATAAATGCAAAATATAGTGTTTCAGCAATATATCAAATGTGTTTTAGCAATTACAGAGTGCATTTTGATATTTCATAATCACAAAATTAACACCAAAAGCATCAAGAGGCTGTTATTCATAGCCACAATCTATTGCAACATGTGATAAATGATTGATAAATTTAGTATAATCTTTCTAAACTATAAATATAATTACGATAAAATATCTAACCTAGTTGTTACTTCAAGAATAATCTGTCTACCATATCAATAAAATACACAACTAATGGAAATGGGTAAGTTTAACACTTACAAGTAACTATACAGGGAACCTAAGAGCGAAGGTGATCTGGATAAAGAAACAGAATGTGTTAGCCATCTAACTAGTCCATCTACCATCATCTAACATCAAAACCATAAAGTATCCAATCTACTTGAGTCAACCTGATGGAACCACACTTACTCTTTTTTTGCCAGGTAATGTTCAAAGTTCATTAATCCTTTAGAATTCACAGAAACTGCAATTTTATTATTGACAAGAAAGTCCAAACGCAGCGGTTTCATGGTTATGATCAAGCCATTGCTTTGGAACTTGAGGTGCAGCTGATCTTCGCTCTCACTAACTTTTTCATAACTGCAGAAAAACACAAATATACCTAAGTTTTTATTCTGCAAATTGGCATGATTGATCTATTAATGAAACTTCAAGTCTTGTTCTGAGACATATAATGTAAAATAGAAGTAATGCACAGTCTCACACAGCTACGCATGACCATTTTGACATTGTGTACTCTTGCAAACTTATAACTAACTGGCAACAAGCATTTCAATGCTAATTTTATATTATTACTAAGAGTTAAAGGGCTGGTGGGCTTCCCAACACTACATCTAACTTACCTTGATCTAACAGGATCATCAACTAACACATCTTGTACTTCATATCGTTGATGGATAGGGTTAATTTCATTAATTTTAAATCTAACAGTATTATGCTGTAGTATTATGACCTGAAGAGTTAATACTATATTTGTATTGTTATTAATAATTTGTAAATCTATATTTGAATCAGTAAATTTTATTGAACCGGGAACAACTCCATATGGACTTTGGCCAAGTGGTATTGCACGATTTCGTCTAGAAAAATTGGAAGTAACAAAGATAGGATGAAAATTTGAATGGAATAGACAATTATTTGACCAACACCATAAATAAGTACAAACATTTAGTAATAATACCATACCTGCAAAAACTGCTATCTTCACACTTTTTAAACTTAGACATGTCAATTGCCAGTGTGGACCAGAATAATAATGAAGAAATGATCACTAACGATCTAAGTCTTGAAAATGTAAAAATCAGCGTAAGTTGGAACAAAAAAATCAGACTGGATTGATTTAATTGATTAATTGTAAGTCAAGTGATGTCAAAAATCTGAACACAACTTCACAATATGGTCAGAAATTTTTCCATTAACTGCACTCATTTATTTATACTATACTGCACTTCATACGATAAATTCACGGGAGCAAGCATTTGAAGTAAAATGGAAACATACCTTACTATAAAATGAAGGTCTTTCATCTTAATAATTTCCCTCTTCTGTCTTCGGGAGCATTTAGTACAGTGACGCCAGTGATTTACACATGTCCAAATAATTAGGTAGATTCCAGTCTCCTGATTCTCGCGCAGGCTATTTTATCCAGTGATTTCATCATCATCCCAATACATGTGTATCGTTTACTTCTGACTTTTTGGCTCGTCTTGGCTTCCTTCATTCAATATTTAGAAGTTATTTTAGGAACAGTTTCAATAGTCTACACTCAAAAATGTTAAAATGCAATTATATTGACAAAAAACACAAAAATAAAAAACACTTTATTTCATCAATTAGATTTGATTTCTCACAACCTAAATTTTAAGCTTTTAGAGTCAAATACGATTTTAAAAATCAGGATAAAAGAATTAAACATCCTAAAAAATACGCGAAACTTTTTTGAAACCGCGATAGTCGGTCTTGGAGATTGGCACTAGAGGCGGGCGGCTTCCACGAATGACAGCGCTTCACCTTGAATTTGCACATATATTCAGTTTATATTGTCAGAATTTCTGATACTCTTGTTATTTTTCATTCTTTTAATATCTTTAGGGGCAGCTTAAAGACATAAAAAGAGATGGTAAGTTTGTGTATTCTTCATAAAAGATTTTCGACACCTTTCGTTTTAACGATGCTCAAAACGATTATTAAAGGCCTAACTTCGGCAATATAATCTCGAAATCAGCTTTGTGATGCCAAATGGATTTGCTTAACAAATACTTCAAACAGATGATTTATACATCCGTTTGAATTCATGTTTCAGTTATTACTGCGCTAAACGCTTATTAAAAGTGTGCATTGTATAAACGCGCATTCAGATGTTAAATAAGGAAGTGTTTATATGATCTGACAAAGCCTGATATCTGCTAGTATTTTGTACTTATACAAGAAGATGGTTTGTTGTTCTTGTGACGATTTTTGCGTTTTCCCTTCAACTAACTGCACAAAACCAATATCTACATTTCATTTGAGAATATTTTGCTTTGTTTTTCTACAGGGAAATGAAATGACTTTACCCTCTGACATGGTTTCCCATTGTGAGTATCTTGTAGGATTAATGTAATAATTATTTCCAAGCAAGCTGTAGTGAATGTTTCATATTCTAGTTGAACCAGATGAAATACGACGGCTTGGAAAAAGATTCAAAAAATTAGATTTAGATCATTCTGGCTCACTATCCGTGGAAGAGTTTATGTCTTTACCAGAATTACAACAAAATCCATTAGTCCAAAGAGTAATAGAGATCTTTGACACAGATGGTAATGGAGAAGTTGATTTTAAAGGTTTGTAGATGGTGAACAACAAGTTTTTGTCAACGTTGATTGATATAAGTTATGTTTTTATAAAAATTAATTTGTAGAGTTTATTGAAGGCGTATCTCAATTTAGTGTAAAAGGTAACAAGGAATCAAAACTTAAATGTAAGCTATTTTACTCCTTAATATTGAAGTTTTAATCACAAAGATAAACACTATTTCATAGTTTAAGTTTTCTCCTTTGTTCATACCCTTAGTTGCATTTCAAATTTATGACATTGACCGTGATGGGTTCATCACAAACTCTGAGCTATTTCAAGTGTTAAAAATGATGGTTGGCAACAATTTAAAGGATGTGCAACTACAGCAAATTGTAGATAAAACTATCTTGTATGCTGATAAAGACCAAGATGGAAAAATTTCATTTACTGAATTTTCACAGGTTAGATCAGAGATGCTAAATATGTGTACATATAACATATCCTGCATTTTTTTATTGAATCTTCAATTGTGAAGGAAAAATAGTGCTTAATACAAAAGTAAAGCAAAAATTTGTTTATTTAGTCAAAATATTGCCATTTTTTAACTTTACAATTTAAGTAACAGAAATTTAGCTGGTAATTTTAAGTTGCAACATTAAAATAAAAGGCAATATTTTGTATATTATAATATTATGTGATTTCAAGTACATTGTTTTAAAGAGAAGAGCTGATTAAGGTGATCTTTGGTATTATTTTTAGATGGTTAGCAATTTGGATATACATAAAAAAATGGTCGTGGATATTTAATAATTCCCGGTGTAAAATGGTAGCTGGTGTAAACTTCATATTACCATGCAACAACAATTATGGAGACATATTTGCAACTTTCATGTTTAAAAACACAATGTTAGAAAAATGAAGACTTATGTATTAACTGCAAGACTTAGTGAAAAATACAGGTTCCAGCTACTTTTAGCAAATACTTGTTCTTAGAATATTTACAACTTAAAGTGCAAGGTTGCTTATTGCAAAATTATTCAATGTAAAGAAGGAAAGTTTAAAGCATATCAAAATGTCAAATAGCCACTATTTATATTTTAATTTAATTTTTGCTTTCTCAAGTTGAATGAAAAGAAATATAATTTTTAGGTTTTCCTTCTACGTATGAAAATTTTCATAGCGTCATTTCACATTGAAATGAACTGTAATTGCAATTTAGGTATCATATTTATTGTAACATTGATGCATCTTTACTAAAAATTGTTTATTAAAGAATTAATGATTTTAATGACTGTAGATGGTTATTTATTATAGTTAGAACTTTACGTTTATTTTGATCTTCATTAGCCGCTTTTTTCTCAATTCTTCCTGAGCTACTTTTGTATAACTGTGAGTGCAATAAACTCTAGAAAAAAGTTAATTACTGTTCATTTAAAACTGTTGTATGATTGGTTGTATATTTCATGTACCATTAGATATTACTGGGCACTGCACACATCTTAAGGTGAACGCACAATAATCGCCATAGCAGATCCAAATAAGCGGGTGCTTCTCGCCATTGCTTTTATTCTAATATCCTAGTTTTACTCTAAATTTTACCCTAATCCCACCTCTACATCCACTGTACATTCGACAAACTCTCTCAGTTCTTACAAACTACCCTAGCCCCCAGGGCCATTTCACATTTTCATGACTTATTTTGATTGTATTTCAAACTATTACCGTCAAACGTAATCTGCCTGTCTTCTTGAAGATTTGCGGCATCTATAATACCGTCTACATGGGAAAGACCTTCGTCCATATGGTATAAAGCTTCACGTATATCAGCAGAGTAGATAAAACCTTGCAAATAAAAAGGTTGAGTTAAGTTGAGAGAAAAAATAAAACAATTTGATATCAAAAAAAAAAAAAAAACTAGCGCAAATTGTCGTTTTTGCAATGTACTAACCTGTGTTCTCTGTATCAAAGCAACGAAAAGCTTCGATCATTTCGATGTCATCGTCAATTTCTGGTTTATCATTGATCATTAAATCAATAAACTCGGTGAAGTTGAGGAAACCATCGCCTTATACAAAAAAAAAAACAACAAACAAAAACAGTAGTCTTTAGTATATTTTCTCATATGACCAGGTTCAAACAATTTTAAGACGTATACTTTCAAAATGTTACGAGTTTAAGTTAAAAAATCCTTCCTGATGTAGGCACAAGTAAGATTCACAATTCACATATGTAAACATTCTAGTCTCAACTAATCACTAGTAACGAGATTTACTGTCCTGGAGTACAGAACACGAATGTTTGATTCTAGATGTTTTTTTCATGTTGTATGAGTGACAGCCAAAAATCTGTTTGAGAGTTGATTGATTGCATTAAGTTAAGTTGAACAATTTTAGTATTGTAATTACCATCATAATCTACTTCGTTCATCAATTCTTGCAAGTGGTCTTCCTTTGGATTAGCACCTAAACAACGCATCAGAGGACCGAGCTCATGACTTGTCACTTTTCCATCACCATCTCGATCATAAAGATCAAATGCATCGTGATATTCTGCAGATGAAAAATAGATACAATTGCTTGGAAACTAAACGAATGAACATTACAGGCAAAATGACCGTACTAGCCCTACCTTCAAGTTGTTCCAGTGTTAATAAATTCTGTGCAAATTTGAAAGAGTTACGATAAGATGAAAAATAAGTATTTAACAATGTGAGACCAATACAATTTTAAACAATTACAGATTAGTCTATTTGAGTACGGTTTATTTTTTACGTACGTTCAAGTTCAAAAATATTTAAGCAACATAAAAAAAACAGTTCAAAATTAGTTCGAGATAATGCATGTTACCAAAAATACCATCACATACCACTCCTTCACCTGGTTTCACCCTCATTTTTACAATCCTATCAATTTTTTGAAGGGGAGGTTTGTGGATCGCTAAATAACACTTTACCCCTAATCGTGGTGGAATAAGAGTATGGACTCGTTTTCAGAGTGAAGAACAGGTACCAGTAGCTGGAGAAACCAGCCTACTTATTTACTCTTGTTATGCAAATTTTCTCGTGTTATCTCATAAAAACTATCAACTGCAAAAACAATAGTATTTCAAGAGACATTAATGAATAAAAGTTACCTTATGAAATTTTCAAAGCACGACCAAAACTCATGTTTGGCTATCGGTTTATTACCAATTAGAATATTTGTACGATATGTAATAATAACGCAAGTTTTAAAAAAGTTGGAAAGGACGAACAAACAGACTAGTTTACACTTTCAAGACATACCAGAGTTAATATTTCAGAAAGTATTATCAGAACAAAAAGAATAAACAAGGTTTCTTAAAGTGCATTGTGAAATCCAATACATTACAATCCATTACAGTAGGGCAACTTGCCGGGGGATGGAGGGGACAGGAGACTGTTGATATTTGAGGGGGGTTCAGAGATAAATATGATGAGTTGAAATTTTAATTTTGATTGATAAAACATTGAAAATAATACAGTTTGTATGATTTTATCCTCCAAAGTCCAGGAAATGGCTTTTTAGAGCTTCTTAATATAAAAATTTTTCGGAAGCATTATAAGTCGTGCTTCATCATGTTTCACGATATGTGGGATAACGATTGCGAATTAATCGTCCCAATCCCAAACACTTCAGGCTCATTTTTCGAAACTCTTTTCGAAAACCCTTATGTCTATAGGCGTAAAACGTCGGATTTACAGCAGAATTAGCATAGAGAAGAACACGCATCCAAAATCGAGCAATGATGCTGTTATTTGTTTCTTCTTCAGCAAAATGATACAGGATTAATATAATTCTTGGATAAACGAACAGAATGAAAGCAGCTATAACGAACCCGACAGTCTGGGCTGCTTTACGTTCTTCTCGTGAAAACGGCACAATACCTGTTCTAGCTTCTTCGTTTGATGCTACTTTTGTGACATCGTTACTGCTTGAAGATGAAACAATTGTGTCTTCTTTGTCCTCTAGGACTTCAGCAGTTCTTTCGTTGTTACAGTTGACATTAGATGACTCCGCAGAGCTGTTTATACTAATTACTATACCGGAATCTTCCCTTTCTTTGCGTGTTTTCCTTTTCGAAGATCGTTGGAAGGTTCCGCTATACCGTTTGGGTTCGCCAATCTTTCGCGTATACTTCACAATGATTTGAAATATTTTATAATACATGATAACTATTAGTAGCGTTGCAGTGAGTACAAACACGACGAAAAATATTAGGAAGGGAGAATCAGAGATGCCAGGAAACTTTGGGATACTTGTAATGATTACAGACAAAATCCATATGGTCACTATGACCATAAGTACCTTTGATAAGTTGTACTTTATTGATGTGGCATATTTCAATGGTCTGGACAATGCAAGATAACGATCAATACTAAGACAGACTAGCGTGGAAATTGAAGCGAGGATATTCACACGACCAATGAAGCCAGCAACTTTAACAAAGGTCTCCGGTATAGTACGATCGAACTGGAATGCAATATGCTGTGAGGCACGCATAGGGACTAGAATGGTACAAACGAGTAAGTCAGCGACTGATAGGGATACGATGAGATAATTGGTAGCATATTGAAGATCTCGACTACGTAGAACTGCAATAATCGTTAATGAATTCCCAAACAATCCAACGAGAATTATCAAGATTTCAACGACAGCAGCAGCAAGCACAGCTGCATTATCCATAGGGAAATTTAATCCATCTTTGGTTGAATTTCTTGTTATGTTTCCAGGGGTTTTCCCCATTATATCGTCCAATCCCATTATATCCGTAGGTGTACAATTGAGATTGAGCAAGGACTCAGATTTCTTTCTAAATTGACTAAAAACCTAGAAAATGGATTGATAAGTTTATGACGACGACATAACATGTTTCAAATTTCCTAAATGACATCAACAAAAAATTTGATTATTGACCTTTGACCATAAAAGGTTCGCTAAATACAAATTCTAAGTAAATATTTATTGTGAAAACGCACACAGCTTTGCTATGGAATTTCGTCCAGAACATTTCAAGGTATAATCAACGAACATAAAAACATAAATTATTGTATTTTAAAAAAGAAATTACGAATGAAAAGGCCTTCAAGAACCGTAGATGAATTAAAGAATTTAACAACAAACTTGAACGATCTTTGTTGAAAGACAAGTACATATCCGCAATTGCAAATAATTATAAACAATAAGCATAAACTAAACATCACAATCATTGAAGTTTTAACCTTGAAATGTTTTGATGACAGAGAAAAAATGTGTAAATTAATTATTGATAAGGCCTAATACAAATTATAACTTTCCTAAACTCAGTCTTACCCGCGATAAATACACAGGAAAAAGAGGACGTCTTCGTCTGTTGATAGAATAACAGGAAATTGATGCAAAAAAGTTTCAAGAAATCATAATATAAATTATTCAGTAAGCATATTTCTTCAAGAATTTCTTTGAACTTACAGGAAGTCAAACTTGAATAGTTCTGGTTGCTTGGCAAAGCGGTTAAAATATAATCAGACATCAGTAACTATAAAGCTTTTATATTCAGTTAGTCGAAAGACCAATAGCAGCATTTAATTCATTCATACAAGCAAAAAAAGCTTAATCTTTCACAGAGAATGTTATGGTGTAAATGGCCATTATTCGACTACAAAACATAGTGTTCAAAACAAACCATGTAATGAAAGGAAAGCGTTAAAAGCAGCATCCAAATAGGAGTTACAGTTTCAAGGCAAAGTCTTTGCATAAAGACAAGGTTGACAGCCCACCAACATGTGTTTTTCGCCTGCAGCGAATCTCAAGATTCAAAAGGCCAAAGGTCTTTTCCAGTGAGTAATATTATGATGAATATAATTAATTGTTCTTGTAAAGAGCATTTTGGTCATATCTAAGATCCGAAAGTAAAGATAATTTGAAAAAAAGTCAAATTTACTACCATAAAATTGTAGTTGTTTTTTAGAGTGATTCAGGTAGGAATCATATTTTAGAGGAGGAAGCATCTCTGACATTTGTCGCAATACAAGTACACTTTTTTCTCACTTCGAGTAAATATGTAGCATTGAAATATTGTCTGTGAGACTCACGATGTTTCTTCTTTCTTCCAGTTGTTGGTTTTTAGTAATTTAACTCCTTGTAGGTCCCAGACATGGTCACTCTTTTTTTAAGAGGAAGGAAAACGTGCGTATTGAAGATTTGTTCAACGTTACGCAGGAAGAAACCCTCTCGTTAGGCGCACGCATCACTAGGATTATCTTGTCTGTTTTTATCAGTTATGTTTACAAAAAAGGATGTTAACATTCTTAAGGCCTTAATTATGTTTACATAATTATTTAGACTCACTATATCTTTACTAAGTTGTCGAAAGAGGTGACAGAGGCAGCATCATTGATTTCTATTAAACTAACAGTAATTAGTACTACATACATGTCATTGGTAGGTAGCATACACCCATGAAAATTTTCTTTTTTTTTAATTGGAGAAAAAGACAGAGCACGGTATATATTGCCATTTTTTGTCACTTTCAGCTTCTGTATTTTTTTTGATTCGCTAAGATATTCCTCTATAGTCTATACATTATAGATGAAGCAAATCACTCATTTTTAATAAAAACACAATTTTAAACACGTTGACTAATTCAAGCTATACAAGGTTCGAAATTGACGAACAAAAGCATCATAACGAAAGAATATTTCAAGCATTGATAATTTTGTATAAGTTTATTGCGAGAGCGCTATGGCAGATTTCAAAAAAAATTCAGATCGTCAATTTGGCAATTTTCGACATGCCATATTTGATGCAATTGAATACAACTCGTGTTTTAATTATTCCATTTAGATTTTTATTATTGTGATCATCTATGAGTATGTAACCTTCTATGAATATCGGACTTTAATGTAATATGATGAATATGGGACGTTTACTACATGAAGTATAGCCTCTTCTGAGAATGATTGAAAACTTCTAGATTTTAACAATTATAACTTATGATTTGTGATATTTATATTTATGAAATAGTCAAACGAAATAACCAAAAAATGTGGATTACACGTTAAACAAGATAATGAAATTTAAGTAAATAGAAAGTTGTATTTATTTCATCCTATGAAAGCAACATGAATGAAAGACCACACATAGTCAAGATTTGAGCATGCTAGTTATCTTAAATGGGACTTACTACTGACTCTGTAACGGGTAACGGTTTCCTAAGTTGCCGAAACGAATTCATTTGATTTGTGTTTAGATACGTCATAGATCTCATTGTACCAGCTTACTGTCAGTCATTATTAGAAATCTATCAAAAATGACGCGAACTAAACATGATGATGCAAAAGACATAGATATTACAAATGGTGCCACGATAACAAGCCAACAAATTTTAGACTTTTGTGTACAACTAAAACGAATTTTTGAGGCAAAGTGACGTTTTCAAGCGACGTATTTGCAATGGAGACGACTGATTGCGCCCTCAGTGATTGCGTTTTACGCATCAGTACCATTGAGCTCTATAAGACCTGGAGGGGCAAAGGGGCCTGGGCCTCGTGGTCAAAAACATGGCGGTAATGGCGGATTTTGGTGGTTATTATAGAACTCAATGATCAGTACCACTGATCAGTACAATTTATACGTAGTCTAAGAGCAAATATGGTCTTCTGACATGCTACGTCATATGCGGGATATAATTATTCACTTTAGTTCGTTCACAGTAGCAAAGTCTAACATCATATCCCATTATTATCCACACAATCATCCCAATTGATCATCAGTCCTACCGTCTATCACATCCATGCTTCTTGCAGAACCAATTATAGACTTACAAACAGTTTCTAAGGAGGCATTCTGAAAAACTTTGTCAGACTTCTTAACTTTCGCAATCTCGTATATATGTTTCAACGTAACTGTGCCAGCGATCTCCCTTCCTGTATAAAAAGAAAAACAGATTACGGTATATTTTGTTCGTGGATTTAAAGAAATACAAACGACAATATTTGGATGGAATTTTCTATCTGTACACAAACTCCATTAGTTATATTTATGGCAACTAAACATAGACTGTCGATCAATTTATTTTGAATGTATTGTCACACTTTAAAGAAAAAGAGTAAAATGAACACATTACAGACTTTGTTTACACCTTTTCAGGAAAATACTGATGTCAAAAAGTGTGAATTGCTGAAAGCTTAGAGCTACTTTAATCAGCGATGACAAAAACTTTAAAGAGTGTGTCTTTTACAAGTAAGTCCATATCATAGTTATTATACAGATGTTCACAAATATAAAATGGATATGAAATTAGATCAATTATTCATCATTACGCATAAACGATTACACATAAAAAGTTAAAAAATATTTACATAAATACACAATGTTCATTTTGTTAGAACACTCGATTTAACATTTCCTCCTCTTGCATCAATTCTTCACATTTTTTAGTGCTATAAATTGCTAGCTTTTTCACATCTTCAAATTTATTCTTTTTGGCGATTTTTAGAGCTTTTTCAGCTTTCTCAGAAGCATTCTGCAAATAATTTCCTTTCCTTTTTTGTAACCAAATTCTGAGAAGTAATTCACACTCCACAACAAGCATCTCAGCTTTGGTAACCTTCGTCAAGTTAGAATGTTCGCTCAATTCTGGATCTTTTACTACTTTAATGAGTTCCTTTGCTTTGTAAACATCATCTTTCATGCACGGTTTGTAAAAGACCTGGCTCCCGTCAAAAAATAAACCCAAATATACTCTTGCCATGCTGATGATGGTTCGACATTTTAAACTAAAGACCAACTTCTCGGGATAATCTGAAAGATAAATGGCGGAACGAAGTGCGTCTTCATAAGATTTTATCAATTTCTTTTTTATGTTTTCTATTTCATTGGGTTTTCGAACAATATTCGCTTCATTTATTTTACCAATATTAAAATGCAGCCATGGAACGACTAATATTACAGGTAGATCTTTTGCATTCTGTAGAGCTTTAATTGCCTCGGTTTCACTTTCTGTGTAATTCCCTTGAGCCCTCATTACGACACATTTCCAATACAGGTAATGAACCAAATAAATTGCGGCATTTGATTCTGGGTGTTTCTGAAGTTCATTCTTGATAAAGTTCTCATTCTCTTTCAATTTTTCTGCAGCTTCATCCAGTTTTCCTTTTTGCAAACAATCAGCAGCATCTTGCTGCTGTGCCAAGCACATTTTCATAAAATCTCCTGAGTCACGCAGCTCTTTCTTGTACTCACAAAATTTCTCATCAAGACCATTGTTACGATAACTTACAAGCTTTTCGAGGACTGTCACGTGAATTTTGAATTGATCATGTGAACTCCATTCCGCACGCCTAACCTGTAATGGTACTGAAATTTCTTCTAGAAAGAAAATATGTCTGTAGTTAGTCATGAGTAGACGCTCTTTGATTTCTTCTATCTCCATCTCTCCTACTTTTCCATCAGCATCAAAGCGATAACTTTCAGGTTTTTTTATCAATACTGCACGGTTGAGAGGATTCACTGAGATCACAATAACAAACTTGAGGTTATTCGGTTTCACATTTAAAACCTTTTCAAAATATATTTCCCAGTCTTCTCCTCTCACTAAACTACCTGCTTTTTCTTCTTTACCTTGGCCCGGTTGAAACACAGGCCAAACAAACATACAGTCAATCGCTTTTGTAACATTCTTAATTATTTCATTTTTTTTCTCATTGTGTTCCACATTCATTCCATAAACTGTGTATTTTTTAGAGTCTTCGTTCATTTTAATGCCATAATAAATACTTCCCCCGTTGCCGTTGGCGAAAGCTGAAATATAATGCGTGAGTTTATTACAATCTTTATCAATACTCTCCACTTTTTCTGGCATCTTTATTTGAATTTCTCTGCTTTCTTCGAGATTAACAGGGCAATTGTACGAAAAATTTCTTTCGTGCATACCTAAAATTGAGTTTGTCTTTCTTTGTTCCATATCTTCAAGAAATTTCAAAAACTGTTCGTTGCTAAAATGTCTTATTTTAACTTCTGAGTTATTGGTTTGACAAACATTGTAGTTGACGATCCATAACTTTGGAAAAAGTCCAATAATTGGTTTGATATCAAAATGAATTTCTCGGTCGCTGTTGTCAAACCCATACTTTCTTTTATGCAATACATCGTTCAAATTTTCCATTGGAAACGAGTCTTCTACATATTGTTCTATCTTACGCGTTGTATCATCATGATCTTTCGCCGTCAACGATCCTGTTTCGCTCTCTAAAATAAGCCTTCCGCCTTCGTAGCCATTATTCAAAATAGCACAAATGCCGTTTGCAATTTCTTTTAATTTACTTTGCGAACATCTTTTTGTCAACGGAGGTTTGTACTTTATTCGTACATCCATCATTACGTACAGGATTTCTGTTGGTGGAATATTTTATAAACGTCTACAACGATTTTTTATAGCCAACTTTATGGATTGATAAATTTATGACGACGTAACATGTTTCAAATTTCCTAAATGACATCAACAAAAATTTTAATTAAAGTTGACTATTGACCTTTGACCCTAAAAGGTTCCCTAAATACAAATTCTAAGTAAATATTTATTGTGAAAACGCACACAGCTTTGCTATGGAATTTCGTCTAGAACATTTCAAGGTATAATCAACGAACATAAAAACATCAAATTATTGTATTTTAAAAAAGAAATTACTAATGAAGAACCGTAGATGAATTAAAGAATTTAACAACAAACTTGAAAGATCTTTGTTGAAAGACAAGTACATATCCCCGCAATTGCAAATAATTATAAACAATAAGCATAAACTAAACATCACAATTATTGAAGTTTTAACCTTGAAATGTTTTGATGACAGAGAAAAAATGTGTAAATTAATTATTGATAAGGCCTAATACAAATTATAACTTTCCTAAACTCAGTCTTACCCGCGATAAATACACAGGAAAAAGAGGGACGTCTTCGTCTCTTGAAAGAATAACAGGAAATTGTTGCAAAAAAGTTTCAAGCAATCATAATATAAATTATTCAGTAAGCATATTTCTTCAAGAATTTTCTTTGAACTTACAGGAAGTCAAACTTGAATAGTTCTGGTTGCTTGGCAAAGCGGTTAAAACATAATCAGACATCAATAACTATAAAGCTTTCATATTCAGTTAGTCGAAAGACCAATGGCAGCATTTAATTCATTCATACAAGCAAAAAAAGCTCAATCTTTCACAGAGAATGTTATCGTGTAATTGGTGTTGTACAACATGGCCATAATTCGATTGCAAAACATAGTGTTCAAAACAATCAATGTGATGAAAGGAAAGCGTTAAAAGCAGCATCCAAATAGGAGTTAAAGTTTCAAGGCAAAGTTTTTGCATAAAGACAAGGTTGACAACCCCCCAACATGTGTTTGTCGTCTGCAGCGAATCTCAAGATTCAAGAGGCCAAAGGTCTTTTCCAGTCCAAAGCTCTTTTTCAAGAGGCCAAATCTCTGACATTTGTCGCAATACAAGTACACTTTTTTCTTCACTTCAAGTAAACATGTAGCATTGAAATATTGTCTGTGAGACTCACGTTGTTTCTTCTTTCTTCCAGTTGTTGGTTTTTGGTAATTTAACTCCTTGTAGGTCCCAGACATGGTCACTCTTTTTTTAAGAGGAAGGAAAACGTGCGTATTGAATATTTGTTCAACGTTCCGCAGGAAGAAAACCTCTCGTTAGGCGCACGTATCACTAGGATTATCTTGTCTGTTTTTACCAGTTATGTTTACAAAAAAGGATGATAACATACTTAAGGCCTTAATTATGTTTACATAATTATTAAGACTGACTATATCTTTACTAAGTTGTCGAAAGAGGTGACAGAGGCAGCATCATTGATTTCTACTAAACTAACAGTATTTAGTACTACATACATGTCATTGGTAGGTAGCATACACCCATGAAAATTTTCTTTTTTTTTAATTGGAGAAAAAAACCGAGCACGCTATATATCGCCTTTTTTTGTCACTTTCAGCTGCTGTATTTTTTTTTGCTTCGCTAAGATATTTCCTCTATAGTCTGTACATTATAGATAAAGCAAATCACTCATTTTTATTAAAAACACAATTTTAAACACGTTGACTAATTCAAGCTATACAAGGTTCAAACTTGACGAACAAAAAGCATCATGTAGAAAGAATATTTCAAGCATTTATAATTTTGTATGAGTTTATTGCAAAAGCGCTTTGGCGGATTTCAAAAAATTTCAGACCGTCAATTTGGCAATTTTCAACATGCCATATTTGATGCAATTGAATACATCTCGTATTTTAATTACATTTAAATGTGCTATCATATAGATTTGTGTTATGTGTTATCATATAGATTTGTGTTATGTGTTATCATATAGATTTTTATAGTTATTGTAATGATCTATGAGTATGTAAACATCTATGAATATGGGACTTTAAACGATGTTCATCAACTGATTGCAATGGAGACGACTGATTGTGCCCTCAGTGATTGCGCCTAACGCATCAATACGCACCAGTACCATTGAGTTCTATAATAACTGGAGCGGCTAAGTGGACTGGGAACTGTTGTAAAAAACATGGCGGCCAACGGACGTATTTCCGCCATTGAGTTCTATAATAACTATATAGAACTCAATGACCAGTACCACTGATCAGTACAATTTATACGTTGTCTAAGAGCAAATATGGTCTTCTGACATGCTACGTCATATGCGGGATATAATTATTCACTTAAGTTCGTTCACAGTAGCAAAGTCTAACATCATATCCCATTATTATCCACACAATCATCCTAATTGATCACCAGTCCTACCGTCTATCACATGTATGCCCATGCTTCTTGCAGAACCAATTATAGACTTACAAACAGTTTCTAAGGAGGCATTCTCAAAAACTTTGTCAGACTTCTTCACTTTCGCAATCTCGTATATATGTTTCAACGTAACTGTGCCAGCGATCTCCCTTCCTGTATAAAAAGAAAAACAGATTACGGTATATTTTGTTTGTGAATTTAAAGAAATGGAAACGGCAATCTTTGGATGGAATTTTCTATCTGTACACGAACTCCATTAGTTAAATTTATGGCAACTAAACATAGACTGTCGATCAATTTATTTTGAATGTATTGTCACACATTAAAGAAAAAGAGTAAAATGAACACATTACAGACTTTGCTTACACCTTTTCAAGAAAATACTGATGTCAAAAAGTAAAGTGTGAATTGCTGAAAGCTTAGAGCTACTTTAATCAACGATGACAAAAACTTTAAAGAGTATGACTTTTACAAGTAGGTCCATATCATAGTTATCATACAGATGTTCACAAATATAAAATGGATATGAAATTAGATCAATTATTCATCATCACACATAAAAAGTTAAAAAACTATTTACATAAATACACAATGTTCATTTTGTTAGAACACTCGATTTAACGTTTCCTCCTCTTGCATCAATTTTTCACATTTTCCCGTGCTATAAATTGCTAGCTTCTTCACATCTTCAAATTTATTCTCTTTGGCGATTTTTAAAGCTTCTTCAGCTTTCTCAGAAGTATTCTGCAAATAATTTCCTTTCCTTTTTTGTAACCAAATTCTGAGAAGTAATTCACACTCCACAACAAGCATCTCAGCTTTGGTAACCTTCGTCAAGTTAGAATGTTTGCTAAATTCTGGATCTTTTAATACTTTAAGGAGTTCCTTTGCTTTGTAAACATCCTCTTTCATGCACGGTTTGTAAAAGACCTGGCTCCCGTCGAAAAATAAACCCAAATATACTCTTGCCATGCTGATGATGGTTCGACATTTTAAACCAAAGATCAGCTTCTCGGGATAATCTGAAAGATAAATGGCGGAACGAAGTGCGTCTTCATAAGATTTTATCAATTTCTTTTTTATGTTTTCTATTTCATTGGGTTTTCGAACAATATTCGCTTCATTTATTTTACCAATATTAAAATGTAGCCATGGAATGACTAATATTACAGGTAGATCTTTTGCATCCTGTAGAGCTTTAATTGCCTCAGTTTCACTTTCTTCGTAATTCCCTTGAGCCCTCATTACGACAGATTTCCAATACAGGTATCGAACCAAATAAATTGCGGCATTTGATTTCGGGTGTTTCTCATTTGATTCTTGGTGTTTCTCATTTGATTCTTGCTGTTTCTCATTTGATTCTTGGTGTTTCTTATTTGATTCTTGGCATTTCTCATTTGATTTTCGGGGTGTCTGAAGTTTATTCTTGATAAAGTTCTCATTCTCTTTCAATTTTTCAGCAGCTTCCTTCAGTTTTCCTTTTCGGAAACAATCAGCAGCATCTTGCTGCTGTGCCAAGCACATTTTCATAAAATCTCCTGAATCGCGCAGCTCTTTCTTGTACTCACAAAATTTCTCATCAAGACCATTGTTACGATAACTTACGAGCTTTTCGAGGACTGTCACGTGAATTTTGAATTGCTCATATGAACTCCATTTAGCACGCCCAACCTGTAATGGTACTGAAATTTCTTCTAGAAAGAAAATATGTCTGTAGTTAGTCATGAGTAGACGCTCTTTGATTTCTTCTATCTCCATCTCTCTTACTTTTTCATCAGCATCAAAGCGATAACTTTCAGGTTTTTTCATCAATACTGCACGGTTGAGAGGATTCACTGAGATCACAATAACAAACTTGAGGTTTTTCGGTTCCACATTTAAAACCTTTTCAAAATATATTTCCCAGTCTTCTCCTCTCACTAAACTACCTGCTTTTTCTTCTTTACCTTGGCCCGGTTGAAACACAGGCCAAACAAACATACAGTCAATCGCTTTTGTAACATTCTTAATTATTTCATTTTTTTTCTCATTGTGTTCCACATTCACTCCATAAACTGTGTATTTTTTAGAGTCTTCGTTCATTTTAATGCCATAATAAATACTTCCCCCGTTGCCGTTGGCGAAAGCTGAAATATAATGCGTGAGTTTATTACAATCTTTAACAATATTCTCCACTTTCTCTGGCATCTTTAATTGAATTTCTTTGCTTTCTTCGAGATTAACAGGGCAATTGTACGAAAAATTTCTTTCGTGCATACCTAAAATGGAATTTGTCTTTCTTTGTTCCATATCTTCAAGAAATTTCAAAAACTGTTCGTTGCTAAAATGTCTTATTTTAACTTCTGAGTTATTGGTTTGACAAACATTGTACTTGACGATCCATAACTTTGGCAAAAGTCCAGTAATTGCTTTGACATCAAAATGAATTTCACGGTCGCTGTTGTCAAACCCATATTTTCTTTTATGCAATACATCGTTCAAATTTTCCATTGGAAACGAGTTTTCTACACATTGTTCTATCGTACGCGTTGTATCATCATGATCTTTCGCCGTCAACAATCCTGTTTCGTTTTCTAAAATAAGCCTTCCGCCTTCGTAGCCATTATTCAAAATAGCACAAATGCCGTTTGCAATTTCTTTTAATTTACTTTGCCCCTTTTTTGTTGTCAACGGAGGTTTGTACTTTATTCGTACATCCATCATTACGTACAGGCTTTCTGTTGGTGGAATATTTTATAAACGTCTACAACGATTTTTTATAGCCAACTTTATGGATTGATAAGTTTATGACGACGTAAAATGTTTTAAATTTTCTAAATGACATCAACAAAAAAATTTAGTTAAAGTTAGAAAATTGATTGTTGACCTTTGACCATAAGAGGTTCGCTAAATACAAATTCTAAGTAAATATTTATTGTGAAAACGCACACAGCTTTGCTATGGAATTTCGTCCAGAACATTTCAAGGTATAATCAACGAACATAAAAACATCAAATTATTGTATTTTAAAAAAGAAATTACGAATGAAGAACCGTAGATGAATTAAAGAATTTAACAACAAACTTGAAAGATCTTTGTTGAAAGACAAGTACATATCCCCGCAATTGCAAATAATTATAAACAATAAGCATAAACTAAACATCACAATTATTGAAGTTTTAACCTTGAAATGTTTTGATGACAGAGAAAAAATGTGTAAATTAATTATTGATAAGGCCTAATACAAATTATAACTTTCCTAAACTCAGTCTTACCCGCGATAAATACACAGGAGAAAGAGGACGTCTTCGTCTGTTGAAAGAATAACAGGAAATTGTTGCAAAAAGTATCAAGCAATCATAATATAAATTATTCAGTAAGCATATTTCTTCAAGAATTTCTTTGAACTTACAGGAAGTCAAACTTGAATAGTTCTGGTTGCTTGGCAAAACGGTTAAAACATAATCAGACATCAATAACTATAAAGCTTTTATATTCAGTTAGTCGAAAGACCAATGGCAGCATTTAATTCATTCATACAAGCAAAAAAAACTCAATCTTTCACAGAGAATGTTATGGTGTAAATGGCCATTGTTCGATTACAAAACATAGTGTTCAAAACAAACAATGTGATGAAAGGAAAGCGAAAAGCAGCATCCAAGTAGGAGTTACAGTTTCAAGGCAAAGTCTTTGCACAAAGACAAGGTTGACAGCCCCCCAACATGTGTTTGTCGTCTGCAGCGAATCTCAAGATTCAAGAGGCCAAAGGTTGTCTTTTCCAGTGAGTTATATGATGGTGAATATGATTAATTGTTCTTGTAAAGAGCATTTTGGTTATATCTAAGATCTTAAAGTAAAGATCATTTGAAAAAAAGTCAAATCTATTACAATAAAAATTGTAGTTGTTTTTTAGAGTGATTCAGGTTGGAATCATATTTTAGAGGAGGAAGCACTCTGACATTTGTCGCAATACAAGTACACTTTTTTTTCACTTCAAGTAAATATGTAGCAATGAAATATTGTCTGTGAGACTCACGTTGTTTCTTCTTTCTTCCAGTTGTTGGTTTTTGGTAATTTAACTCCTTGTAGGTCCCAGACATGGTCACTCTTTTTTTAAGAGGAAGGAAAACGTGCGTATTGAATATTTGTTCAACGTTCCGCAGGAAGAAAACCTCTCGTTAGGCGCACGTATCACTAGGATTATCTTGTCTGTTTTTACCAGTTAGGTTTACAAAAAAGGATGTTAACATACTTAAGGCCTTAATTATGTTTACATAATTATTTAGACTGACTATATCTTTACTAAGTTGTCGAAAGAGGTGACAGAGGCAGCATCAATGATTTCTACTAAACTTACAGTAATTAGTACTACATACATGTCATTGGTAGGTAACATACACCCATGAAACTTTTTTTTTAATTGGAGAAAAAAAACCGAGCACGCTATATAACGCCATTTTTTGTCACTTTCAGCTGCTGTATTTTTTTTTGCTTCGCTAAGACATTCCTCTATAGTCTGTACATTATAGATAAAGCAAATCACTCATTTTTATTAAAAACACAATTTTAAACACGTTGACTAATTCAAGCTATAGAAGGGTGAAACTTGACAAACAATAAGCATCATGTAGAAAGAATATTTCAAGCATTTATAATTTTGTATGAGTTTATTGCGAGAGCGCTATGGCAGATTTCAAAAAATTTCAGATCGTCAATTTGGCAATTTTCGACATGCCATATTTGATGCAATTGAATACAACTCGTGTTTTAATTATTCCATTTAGATTTTTATTATTGTGATCATCTATGAGTATGTAACCTTCTATGAATATGGGACTTTAATGTAATATGATGGATATGGGACGTTTACTACATGAAGTATAGCCTCTTCTGAGAATGATTGAAAACTTCTAGATTTCAACAATTATAACTTATGATTTGTGATATTTATATTTATGAAATAGTCAAACGAAATAACCAAAAAATGTGGATTACACGTTAAACAAGATAATGAAATTTAAGTAAATACAAAGTTGTATTTATTTCATCCTATGAGAGCAACATGAATGAAAGACCACACATAGTCAAGATTTGAGCATGCTAGTTATCTTAAATGGGACTTACTAATGACTCTGTAACGGGTAACGGTTTCCTAAGTTGCCGAAACGAATTCATTTGATTTGTGTTTAGATACGTCATAGATCTCATTGTACCAGCTTACTGTCAGTCATTATTAGAAATCTATCAAAAATGACGCGAACTAAACATGATGATGCAAAAGACATAGATATTACAAATGATGGTGCCACGATAACAAGCCAACAAATTTTAGACTTTTGTGTACAACTAAAACGAATTTTTGAGGCAAAGTGACGTTTTCAAGCGACGTATTTGCAATGGAGACGACTGATTGCGCCCTCAGTGATTGCGTTTTACGCATAAGTACCACTGATCAGTACAATTTATATGTAGTCTAAGACCAAATACGGTCTTCTGACATGCTACGTCATATGCGGGATATAATTATTCACTTAAGTTCGTTCACAGTAGCAAAGTCTAACATCATATCCCATTATTATCCACACAATCATCCTAATTGATCACCAGTCCTACCGTCTATCACATGTATGCCCATGCTTCTTGCAGAACCAATTATAGACTTACAAACAGTTTCTAAGGAGGCATTCTGAAAAACTTTGTCAGACTTCTTCACTTTCGCAATCTCGTATATATGTTTCAACGTAACTGTGCCAGCGATCTCCTTTCCTGTATAAAAAGAAAAACAGATTACGGTACATTTTGTTCGTGAATTTAAAGAAATGCAAACGGCAATCTTTGGATGGAATTTTCTATCTGTACACGAACTCCATTAGTTAAATTTATGGCAACTAAACATAGACTGTCGATCAATTTATTTGGAATGTATTGTCACACTTTAAAGAAAAAGAGTAAAATGAACACATTACAGACTTTGCTTACACCTTTTCAAGAAAATACTGTTGTCAAAAAGTAAAGTGTGAATTGCTGAAAGCTTAGAGCTACTTTAATCAACGATGACAAAAACTTTAAAGAGTATGACTTTTACAAGTAGGTCCATATCATAGTTTTTATACAGATGTTCACAAATATAAAATGGATATGAAATTAGATCAATTATTCATCATCACACATAAAAAGTTAAAGAACTATTTACATAAATACACAATGTTCATTTTGTTAGAACACTCGATTTAACGTTTCCTCCTCTTGCATCAATTCTTCACATTTTTTCGTGCTATAAATTGCTAGCTTCTTCACATCTTCAAATTTATTCTTTTTGGCGATTTTTAGAGCTTCTTTAGCTTTCTCAGAAGTATTCTGCAAATAATTTCCTTTCCTTTTTTGTAACCAAATTCTGAGAAGTAATTCACACTCCACAACAAGCATCTCAGCTTTGGTAACCTTCGTCAAGTAAGAATGTTCGCTCAATTCTGGATCTTTTAATACTTTAAGGAGTTCCTTTGCTTTGTAAACATCATCTTTCATGCACGGTTTGCAAAAGACCTGGCTCCCGTCAAAAAATAAACCCAGATATACTCTTGCCATGCTGATGATGGTTCGACATTTTAAACTAAAGATTAGCTTCTCGGGATAATCTGAAAGATAAATGGCGGAACGAAGTGCGTCTTCATAAGATTTTATCAATTTCTTTTTTATGCTTTCTACTTGATTGCATTTTCGAACAATATTCGCTTCATTTATTTTACCAATATTAAAATGCAGCCATGGAATGACTAATATTACAGGTAGATCTTTTGCATCCTGTAGAGCTTTAATTGCCTCAGTTTCACTTTCTTTGTAATTCCCTTGAGCCCTCATTACGACAGATTTCCAATGCAGGTATCGAACCAAATAAATTGCAGCATTTGATTTTGGGTGTTTCTCATTTGATTCTTGGTGTTTCTCATTTGATTCTTGGTGTTTCTCATTTGATTCTTGCTGTTTCTCATTTGATTCTGGATGTTTCTCATTTGATTCTGGGTGTTTCTCATTTGATTCTGGATGTTTCGCATTTGATTCTGGATGTTTCTCATTTGATTCTGGGTGTTTCTCATTTGATTCTAGATGTTTCTCATTTGATTCTGGATGTTTCTCATTTGATTCTGGGTGTTTCTCATTTGATTCTGGATGTTTCGCATTTGATTCTGGATGTTTCTCATTTGATTCTGGGTGTTTCTCATTTGATTCTGGATGTTTCTCATTTGATTCTGGGTGTTTCTCATTTGATTCTGGATGTTTCTCATTTGATTCTGGGTGTTTCTCATTTGATTCTGGATGTTTCGCATTTGATTCTGGATGTTTCTCATTTGATTCTGGGTGTTTCTCATTTGATTCTGGGTGTTTCTCATTTGATTCTGGGTGTTTCTCATTTGATTCTGGATGTTTCGCATTTGATTCTGGGTGTTCTCATTTGATTCTGGATGTTTCTCATTTGATTCTGGATGTTTCTCATTTGATTCTGGGTGTTTCTCATTTGATTCTGGATGTTTCGCATTTGATTCTGGATGTTTCTCATTTGATTCTGGGTGTTTCTCATTTGATTCTGGATGTTTCTCATTTGATTCTGGGTGTTTCTCATTTGATTCTGGATGTTTCTCATTTGATTCTGGGTGTTTCTCATTTGATTCTGGATGTTTCTCATTTGATTCTGGATGTTTCTCATTTGATTCTGGTGTTTCTCATTTGATTCTGGTGTTTCTCATTTGATTCTGTGTTTCTCATTTGATTCTGGATGTTTCTCATTTGATTCTGGATGTTTCGCATTTGATTCTGGTGTTTCTCATTTGATTCTGGGTGTTTCTCATTTGATTCTGGATGTTTCGCATTTGATTCTGGATGTTTCTCATTTGATTCTGGGTGTTTCTCATTTGATTCTGGGTGTTTCTCATTTGATTCTGGGTGTTTCTCATTTGATTCTGGATGTTTCGCATTTGATTTTCGGGGTGTCTGAAGTTCATTCTTGATAAAGTTCTCATTCTCTTTCAATTTTTCTGCAGCTTCATTCAGTTTTCCTTTTCGCAAACAATCAGCAGCATCTTGCTGCTGTGCCAAGCACATTTTCATAAAATCTCTTGAGTCACGCAGCTCTTTCTTGTACTCACAAAATTTCTCATCAAGACCATCGTTACGATAACTTACAAGCTTTTCGAGGACTGTCACGTGAATTTTGAATTGATCATATGAACTCCATTCAGCACGCCTAACCTGTAATGGTACTGAAATTTCTTCTAGAAAGAAAATATGTCTGTAGTTAGTCATGAGCAGACGCTCTTTGATTTCTTCTATCTCCATCTCTCTTACTTTTGCATCAGCATCAAAGCAATAACTTTCAGGTTTTTTCATCAATACTGCACGGTTGAGAGGATTCACTGAGATCACAATAACAAACTTGAGGTTATTCGGTTTCACATTTAAAACCTTTTCAAAATATATTTCCCAGTCTTCTCCTCTCACTAAACTACCTGCTTTTTCTTCTTTATTTTGGCCCGGTTGAAACACAGGCCAAACAAACATACAGTCAATTGCGTCCGTAACATTCTTAATTATTTCATTTTTTTTCTCATTGTGTGCCACATTCATTCCATAAACTGTGTATTTTTTTGAGTCTTCGTTCATTTTAATGCCATAATAAATACTTCCCCCGTTGCCGTTGGCGAAAGCTGAAATATAATGCGTGAGTTTATTACCATCTTTAACAATATTCTCCACTTTTTCTGGCATCTTTATTTGAATTTCTCTGCTTTCTTCGAGATTAACAGGGCAATTGTACGAAAAATTTCTTTCGTGCATACCTAAAATTGAGTTTGTCTTTCTTTGTTCCATATCTTCAAGAAATTTCAAAAACTGTTCGTTGCTAAAATGTCTTATTTTAACTTCTGAGTTATTGGTTTGACAAACATTGTAGTTGACGATCCATAACTTTGGAAAAAGTCCAATAATTGGTTTGACATCAAAATGAATTTCTCGGTCGCTTTTGTCAAACCCATACTTTCTTTTATGCAATACATCGTTCAAATTTTCCATTGGAAACGAGTCTTCTACACATTGTTCTATCTTACGCGTTGTATCATCATGATCCTTCGCCGTCAACGATCCTGTTTCGCTCTCTAAAATAAGCCTTCCGCCTTCGTAGCCATTATTCAAAATAGCACAAATGCCGTTTGCAATTTCTTTTAATTTACTTTGCCCCTTTTTTTTTGTCAACGGAGGTTTGTACTTTATTCGTACATCCATCATTACGTACAGGATTTCTGTTGGTGGAATATTTTATAAACGTCTACAACGATTTTTTATAGCCAACTTTATGGATTGATAAGTTTATGACGACGTAAAATGTTTTAAATTTTCTAAATGACATCAACAAAAAATTTTAATTAAAGTTAGAAAATTGATTGTTGACCTTTCACCAAAATACAAATTCTAATTAAATATTTATTGTGAAAACGCACACAGCTTTGCTCAAGAACATTTCAGGGTATAATCAACGAACATAAAAACATAAAATTATTGTATTTTACAAAAAGAAATTACGAATGAAGAAGCCTTCAAGAACCGTAGATGAAGTAAAGAATTTAACAATAAACTTGAAAGATCTTTGTTGAAAGACAAGTACATATCCCCTCAATTGCAAATAATTATAAACAATAAGCATAAACTAAACATCACAATCATTGAAGTTTTAACCTTGAAATGTTTTGATGACAGAGAAAAAATGTGTAAATTAATTATTGATAAGGCCTAATACAAATTATAACTTTCCTAAACTCAGTCTTACCCGCGATAAATACTGAAAGATCTCCCAAAGATAAGTGAAACAAGACGAAAGAAAACGAAAAGTGCATCGAACCTAATGATAAAGAACCTAAATTTCGGGCGCGCGTGATTGATGTCGAGACATTTGTTTTAACGTTACCCAGCACAGACAAAATTGTTTCAAAAAAGTTAGACATCGACGATAATGCAAGTAAACTCGACCAAATCCTCGCTAGTCTACGTATTTTAGAAGAAAAATCGAAAAACAATGATAACGAAAAAGCCGTCCTTCTAGTAGACAACGCGGAAATGGCAGCTGAGATTGACCATTTGAAATTTTCTATTAGCATGCTAAGAGAAGACAACAATCGAATCTTGTCTCTCCTTGATAACAATCAAAATGCTTGGATAGATGCCAATCATAAGAATGAACCCAAGACCAACCAACAAAACCCAACAACTAATCCTCTTCCTCTTGTAAATAGATTTGTCTATTGTCATTTTGACTCTGAAGATGACTACCGCTAAGGTTGTCGAAACGTCAGTCAACAACAACAAAAACAGTCCTTCTCAGGACATTATTAACCTGGACGATCTACATTTACAAACAGGTTACCTAACTTTGTGGTCTATAGAACGTAATTTAATGTTTTAGGAACTGTACTTTGTTAATTTAGTATTCTTGTTAAAATTCATTTCTGTAAAATTTGTGCACGCCCCATGTGGAAAACAACTCACTTGTTGACAATGGTTAGCGTGTTGAAATAAAAAATTATTCATTCATTCATTCATTCATTTAACCTTTTTGGGGGAGATTATAAAATAATAACAATAAAAAGTGTGTGTGTGTATGAATCCATTGCTGTGATTGCATTAGCCTGTGCAAAAGATCTGAGCTCAAATCAGTCAATAAATGAAAGAGAATTTGCCCACAAATTATTAATACATGTAAGGAGAAATATTAAAATGCCTGTTTTAAATTTTTCTTTTTTCATTGTTGTTACTTTTTTAAAGAAATAAAAGATGTTTTTTGTGTTTGCACAAGCTTGCGCAAACCTTGGAGAAATTTGTGAGAACTCTTGAGCTGGTGCTACCCTCGACCTTTGGTCTCGGGCTTGCACTGATCAGTTCTCAAATTCTCCCAAAGTCTCCTAATACCTGAAGCACTATTCGGAATATTTCAAACAAAAAATGGTGAGACAAAGTTGACAAAAACATTCCAACGGTGCTTGGTTTATCAGCTCCTTTCCCTATGCAATCCAGCTGCAGTTGAAAATTGTACAATTTACCATGCATATTAAATAGATAACAAAAATATTTCAACAAACCTGGTTTGGAAGCTCCTTTCTCTATGCCAGCAGCTTGTTTTAAGAAATGTGAAACAGGAGGCATAGTTGTCTCAAATACATAGCTTCTATCAGCCTTAATAAAATAAATCATAGTGAAGTTTTATGCACCAAGAAATATTGTTACTCACTTCTGTATTTGAGTTATACGCTACAAATCATTGATGTCAACAAACATCATGAAACTTTTAATTTAAATAAAAAGCCAATAGTTATTACAGCAAGGTAATTTATGAGTAAATTTGACTGAACAATTTTATCTTCCTGTTTTTTCTTTCTTATTAATTATTTTAAAGACTTACATATAGTAAAAATGTTTAACGCTTATATGTTTTGGCAAACTTATGCCATCTTCAGTGCAGAGTAATGAGTGAAATATTTACAAAAAGTTAATTTATAATGAAATATGATAATTGGATAGGTGAATAGACCAAAAAGATGGATGTGGAAGTTAACTAATCACAATATTGTAAATAATTTATCTATTCACTTATCATGTATCATATTTCATTATACATTAACTTTATGTAAATATTTCACTCATGATTCTGCACTGAAGATGGCATTAGTTAGCTGAAATATGTATGCATTGAAAAATTAAAAAAAGTTGCGTTTACCTTAAATGTCTTAATTCAATCGCGCTGCCACGAAATTATGGAATTATTTTAAACTTTTAAAAATGAAAAATAATTTTACTTTACCTTAAAAGTGATCCGTGTAGGTATAGGAACTCCAGGCTTGAAATCTTTTGTTCTGTCGTTGAATTCTTTACAGAATTGCGAAATGTTGACTCCTTTCTGCAGGAATAAAAATCATTCATGATTGATTGGTTATTAAATCATATTTATTATACCACTCAAAAAACTTTTGACTTCATATTAAATGAACATATATCGCATGAATATCATTCCATTTCAGATAAAAATGGGATATTTTACCTGTCCTAATTGTGGCCCAAGAGGTGGAGAAGCTGAAGCCTTTCCTGCAGGAATATACGTACGCAATCTTCCAATAACTTCACTTGATTTCTTTGCAACTTTGGCCGCCATGTTTGTGGGCGATTTCATTTGATTTAGTGGATGTGGATTTCACTCCTGATATATATTGAGATCATCTTTGGCGGGAAACTTAACTTAAAGAGGCTGTTTTTCATTTGATCAAAATTGTAAAAAAAACGTATTTCTTTTTAAAGGTAAATGTTAATTTTCTAGCATTATACCATGCAGTATGAGGTCTACCGGGTCTAACTCTCGAGGAAATTTCTGGCGCGGGCGACGACGTGGGTTTCGAGGAAACGCTTTCAGAAATCGACATGGTATTGCTCTGCTATTTGATATTTTGGATTGGAAACTCGAGTAGTTTTTTAAATGCATTTTTAGTATCATAAAAATGCTTTAAAATTTGCCAAATGTTTTAACAAAACAATCGGGGTTTTTGATGAAATCCTCAACTCCGTCATATTATGCATTTACCAGTGCAAGTTTTGCATTTAATCCAGTCTCCAGTTAAATGAAAGATTATTTCAACATAATGTATAATCATTTTCATTCACTTTCTAGATGATAACACTTCACAGTTTTCCAACTCTGTACTTTCTTCACAAACTCAACTTCGTCAGACTACACTGGTCAACTGCCCATACAAAAACTGGCACACATACTTTCCAAATGATGGTATAAGATCTAGTAGCGGACTGCAATAATTCTGAAAAAATTGATAAAATTTATTTATGAAAAATCCTTTCAAACAGCATATGTACCAAACTCATCTCTGGATCAGCAAGTTCATTTGTTTCAAAATTATTTTACTAGTACAAAAGATTTGTTCTCTCAGGTATAGCATCAAATATACAAATGAGCAAGGAGCAAACTATAAAATAACATTTATTATTTCCTGTTTTCAGGACGACATTGAAATGACACGATCATTGACTGTTAATTTCAAAGAACTTGCATCTCATCCAGGTGCAGTTACCAGTTTTAGTTTAGTCAATTAATCAAAGCCACTAAAATATCTTGGATGTGCCAGTCATTAAAAGAGTTCATATTATTTTCAATCTTTAGGTATCATAGAAAGCTTACCAAACATCTCAGAACAACTAAGAGATAATCCTGTAAAATTTCTCCAGTCTTTAAGTCTCGCTGCATATCAGGTTTGTGGACAATATCTTTTAATTCTTTGAACAAGATATCTGTGACTGAATGAAGATAATCTCTATTTTAGGTATTTGTTGCCTCTTATGAATTACCAAGCCAACCATCCTCACAGTTTTTGTTTGGAGTGTCTCACATTGAAGCTAGGTATTTCCGTGGATGTCTGAGGATGACTTTGAAATAAAGTCGAAAATTTACAGTTCACTTCTCGTCTTATTTTGATGCATATTTTGCAACCTCAAGATGTCTTGCTTTTTCAGAATTTGCTTTATACTGTATTTTTTGATCAACTTTTGATTGTTTCTGCTTTAACTAGAATGAAAAATTATCATCCAATCACTCCACTGAAAAATCTTAAAGCAAATTGCTATGGTAACTTCTCATTGAATTTGCCTTTTTGAACAGTCTTTACCAATACAAATCATATCTACAACATTCTTCAAGGTAAATTCATTGCAATCCATGGAACTGTGGTAAGATTGAGTAGCATTAAACCAATGGTCTCACATATGGCATTCATGTGCAACACATGCAAAGAGATACAGGTATTGTGAAACAACATTTGCAACAACAATTTTTTTGCTCTATGTGAGCACAACCTGCGACCACAAATTAAATGACTTCAATAATTTATTATTAAAATATTTTGTATGCAAGGTGTTGCCATTGCCAGATGGAAAGTTTAAGCTTCCCACGAAGGTATGAATCATTCTTCTGCAATAAAAAATTTTGTCGCGAAAAATAGGTACGCCATGCGTTCATTTGTGACCAATCTATTTTTCATGTATAGTGATTAAAAGAAACATTTTCTTGTGTGTCAATCAACTGTAAGTCACATCTCTAAAAATTTTCCAAACCTACCCCACCAATGATTTCTGTATGGTATTTCAATAACACCATGCAGTAATTACTTTAACAAATTATGTGTTATTGACACATTTTATTCATCCCAAAACAAATACTAATCAAAGCATATTGCCATTGACCAGAATTTCTTACTTATGAAATGAACGATGTATTCGATTACATTTAGTGTGAATCAGATACGTGTCGTGGGCGATCTTTCAATCCACTAGAAAGTTCTCCTTTGACTAAAACGATCGATTGGCAAACGATCAAGTAAATATGACATATTTATGATGACATAGCTTGGTATATTTTATGGTGCAAAAGTGTAGGAGGAGAGGGGCTTTAGTGGTGCTGTTATCAAAACGAGCATACCTCATCTCTCCAATTCATCTGAACTCGTTTCGGAGTTGAAGACCCTCATGTGTTGGTCATTGCTCGACTGAAAGTAATTGCAAAGCGCATTTTAACATGTAAACATGAAATTTGTGCTTTCGAAATGCAATTTCACAATCTTTTTGTTTCGAATCCTACATTTAAGATGAATCATTTCAATAGAAACTTTTTTCTTCAGAGTTCAGGAAATTATTGATGACGACGAAAGAGAAACGGGCCGTATTCCTAGAACAGTTGAATGCGAACTCACATCTGAACTGGGTGAATTTTTAAATAGTCTTCATAGTTTTACACAACAAATTTTTGAGAGAACAATAGCAACTACCCCGTACATTTTCAGTGGACAGTGCTGTACCTGGTGATATAGTAAAAGTTTGCGGTATCGTCAAAGTAGCGGATGCAGACGAGAACAAAGGTCGGAGTAAAGAGAAATCAATGTTTTTGTTGTATATTCTCGCTAATTCTGTCGAGAAAAGTAAAGATGATCAAAAGATTTCTGAAAGCGATGAAATTCCAGCGGAGTTTACTCTCAAGGCAAGTGGAAACACAGAACACTAATATAGATGTGCCATTTCAATGTCCTATGTCACGAGTAACGTAAGTAGCTAATATATGAGATTGTATTTCGTGAATCTAGGAAAGTATCAAGATTCAATAACAAATCTTTTATCTAGAGAATGATTAGATTCCACAAGGTTTTAATAATTACCGAACATCATCCCTTTTTTAATGTGTTTTACCGAAGGCTCAAATTTTTCACCATCCGCAGGAATTGTACGCTATACGGGAGATTCAAGCTGAAAAAGACCTTTTTCGACTTATTTGTGGGTACGTACGCAACGTTGTTGAAAGAATTTATGTACATATTGGAATGACATTTGTTAACTGAAGTCATAAAATTGATTTTTAATATTTAATATATATTAAGGTCTCTTTGCCCAACTATTTATGGACACGAGGTAAAAGAAGGCAACACCAAAATTTTATTGAGAGTAAAACACACCCTCTCTCGAACGAAAACACGATACCTTTAATCTATCTGTAGATTATCAAGGCTGGTCTAATTCTCGGTTTATTTGGTGGTTGTCAACGTTTTCAAAATGATAAGGTATCAATTAAATGTCGCAATTATTTCACTAAATTGTTTACATTTTCATTTTAACAATTTGGCTCAACAGGTAGTATTATAAAATGTGTTATGAATTTTTTTACTAATTATGTTAGAAGAACATTTTTTTACTAGTAATGTTAGAAGAACATTTTTTTACTAGTAATGTTAGAAGAACATTTTTTTACTAGTAATGTTAGAAGAACATTTTTTTACTAGTAATGTTAGAAGAACATTTTTTTACTAGTAATGTTAGAAGAACATTTTTTACTAGTAATGTTAGAAGAACATTTTTTTACTAGTAATGTTAGAAGAACATTTTTTACTAGTAATGTTAGAAGAACATTTTTACTAGTAATGTTAACTAGTAATGTTAGAAGAACATTCTTTACTAGAATTGTTGAACTTTTCCACCAATTGATACTTTATTCCTGAACAGAACCTTTTCTTTATTCTAAAGTAGTTATTAACTTTTATACCAGAACAGTGTCCCAGTTCGTGGCAACCCACACATTCTTGTTGTTGGTGATCCAGGTTTGGGAAAAAGTCAGGTTCGTATTTACTTAGAATTTCTATTCAAGTCAACGCGTAAAATTTACGGAGAAATTTCATGATTTTGACAGGTTTATCGTCAAGTAAATATTACATTATTCCGCTTCATTTCATTTAATTTATTCAATATTTAGCTGTCGCTTTCGGCACACTTCCCTTTTATCTTGTGTAATATTACTTTTCGTGATGCAGTTGTCAGGTTTTTATTCCAAAAAACGTTTGTAAAACTTCAAATTATATTTTAGATGCTTCAAGCTGCTTCAAACTTGGCACCTCGAGGGGTTTATGTTTGTGGCAATACAACTTCGGCTGCTGGTTTAACTGTACGAGATAATCTCAATTTTGCCAGCATCCTTGGTGTAAATGCATGTACGTTCGTGTACATGTAACAAATAAATTTTTTCGAACAGGTTACGCTTACAAAGGAAAGTTCGTCAGGAGAATATGCCCTTGAGGCTGGTGCTTTAGTCTTAGCTGACCGCGGATGTTGTTGTATAGATGAATTTGATAAGATGGGAAGTCAACATCAAGCTCTACTGGAAGCAATGGTATGATTATACTAAATTTTGATAGGAAAATTCAAATTCTTCCAACAGACTTAAGATGTACCTCGATTATTTTTTTTGTTTAAATTTTGAGACCTGGTTGGCAATACCAGGATTCATATAGGTTTCCAAATAAAGTTTTCCTTTACTATGAAATTATGAGAAGAAAAATTCAAGGATGACACCCGATACTTTTTTTCATAGCTTACTAAAAAAAATATTCGTGGATTTTTTTAAAGAATAATCAATACAAAAGTTGTCGAATGTAAATTACGCTTTTCGTCACGTTGTTTTAGGAACAACAATGTATCAGCATTGCTAAAGGTGGCATGGTTTGCAGGTAGTTGAGGAGCATTCGTGGTATATGATAATGTCAACTTCTTGAATTATGACCTGTTTTGTCTTGTAAGTTTACCAGCGAGAACTTCAATCCTGGCGGCAGCGAATCCAGCTGGAGGACATTACAATAAAGCAAAAACCGTCGCTGAAAATTTGAGGTGAGTGACAATATTTCATAGATGGTTTTGAATCATTTAATGGTACCGTTGCCTATGACGGATAACTTGTAAATTTATTTCTTTTATATTTACAAGAATGGGTAGCGCATTGCTTTCACGATTTGACTTGGTATGACACAACATATCATCATTCATTTCCAAGAGAAATGCAAAGACGGTGCTGCAGTGTTTCAAATATCTTTAATTTTTGTTTTAAGGTCTTCATTATGCTCGACAAACCAGACGAGGTAAACCTGATCACAATGAATCCTAAAAACTGATCTGAAACCAAATAATTTAAAGTGCTTTTTGATGTTGTACAGGAAATGGATTCAATGCTCTCTGAACATGTAATGGCTTTTCATTCAGGAAAAAGGGGTTAGTGAATGCAATATAGAAGATAACAGAGATGGATTTACTGACAAATCTCAATATGAGGTTCATAAACACAGGAACGACATATAGAACTTAGCCACAACGTATCAATTAAAACACATGTTATTTTTAAGGGTGAGCTACTGAACAGAGTATGGATAATTTTGAATTCGATATTTTTCTTTTTGTTTCAGGCCATTTGAAACAGTCACCGTTAGACGAAATAGCGAGGTAGAAAGCTAAGATCAGTTGCTAGTTTTTTTTTTGCCAAGAAGTCAGTCACGAATATTTTCCCACATTGCTTGAGAAATATCTCTATTTACCAAGAAGCCGTTAAAACAAACGAGTTTTTTACTTGACACAGAATGAAATACGCGAAGAAAACATGAGAACACAATGGGAAGCAGATAAACCTTTATCAGAACGACTTAAGGTAAAGTGAAATCTTCTCCATCACACCAACTTCTCCATCAACAACAGCTAAACTATCACGTCATAATGTGCAGTTGATTGGATAACAATGAATAAATTAGTATACGTAGAATGATAATATATTTAGGTTGTCCAAGGAAGAGAGCTGGATGCAATACCTAGCATCTTACTGAGAAAGGTTTGTTCTTCGTTAGAAAATCATGAAATAAAGCCATACAAATCTTTTTTACTTTCTATGACAGTACATCGCATATGCAAGAAAATATGTTCATCCAATAATATCTGATGATGCAGCTGAAGAACTTCAGGTAGATGGATACATCTTCTTCCAAGTATGTTAAGTTTCCTCACTATTCTCCTTTGAATTCATTAGAAATTTTACATAAATCTACGTCAACAACATCGGTCACAAGATAGCACCCCTATTACAACGAGACAGTTGGAGTCTTTAATACGACTGACCGAGGTGAAGTGAAATGTATGATGACAGAGGGAATTCAAATTATGAATATGATATTTTCTTTCTCGCCCAACCACAACAGGCTCGATCTAGACTGGAACTTCGTGAAGAAGCAACTAGACAAGATGCTATTGACGTTATTGAGATCATGAAATACAGGTACAGCATGACTCTGTTTACATGAACGCAATAAATAGATAAAGACACTTCCCAACCACATTCATCAAACTTAAGCCTTTAAATCAATGATGACGTGCCCTCAACGTTCACCAAAGATATTATACACATAAACTTGTTCTCTTTATATAGTCTTGTGGACACCTTCAGCGATGGTCTTGGAAGTTTAGACTTTAACCGCTCACAAAACGGGTCGGGCATGAGTAAAAATGCGCAGGTAGACAAAAATTCCCCACCCCTCCCCCCTTCGTATTTCAACAGCTGTGATACATTGTAAAACTTTATCCTCAACAGGCGAAACGTTTTATTTCCGAATTGGAAAGAATATCTCAGTTAGAGTATAACTCGCTTTTCACAATGGATCAAATGAGACATATTGCAATGGTATTTTGACTAATGGTTTATTTATCAGCATTTCATTACAGTTTACTACTTTCTACTTTTATTTATAGGATTTGAAACTTGGTGTGAGTGGGTTTGAAGATTTCATTTATTCCTTGAACAACCAAAACTTTTTATTGAAAAAAGGCGCTCGTGTTTATCAGCTGCAAACATCGAGTACTTTATGAAACACTTGATCAAATACGGTTTCCTCTCGTGTTTTTTTTGTTGAAAATGGATGAAAAATAATGTTAAATAGTTGTATTTGTGTACAGAAATTTAAGGTCCGATGTTATATACGTCATTTGGAAACTCAATGCATTGCCCTAAGTAAAACCCAACTTAAGATTTATAAATCCTATTAAAACGAAGGAACTAAACACCTGGTTAATTCTGTGAACAATAGTCAAACTTAACTCAAATTGCGTTACTCTAACACCTTCTCGTCTACTGGTATACCTTCTCCTCTACTGGTATACCTTCTCGTCTACTGGTATACCTTCTCGTCTACTGGTATACCTTCTCGTCTACTAGTATACCTTCTCGTCTACTAGTATACCTTCTCGTCTAATGGTATACTTTCTCCTCTACTGGTATACCTTCTCGTATGCTGGAATAACTTCTCGTCTACTGGAATACCTTCTCATCTACTGGAATACTTTCTCCTCAACTGGTATACCTTTTCTTCCACTGGCATACCTTCTCAATTTGAACGCAATCCTTTTATTGGTCTTTTCATCAATTTTCTTGCAAATAATTCCATCATCAATGACACTCTTACACCTTTACTGCACACCATTTTAACAATTTAATGGTCACCATACCATAAGGTGTTTTGTTCATAATTTCAATTCTCTTCACTTTAGTTTCATCACCAATAGATGTTAAACACAACAGTTTAAGGGTCAACATTGTGTTGTGCTTTCATTAATGATTTTAATGCTCGCGCACGTAATTCTAACTCCAGAATCTGTGCAGCTGTATCTCCATCATCCTGTTGGCTTTGTTCATCTCCATGAAGAATATCTTTAGCTACACCATCATCTGAAATCAGAAAATTCCTAATTTTTTTATCTTGGTTTAAACGTTACTACTAACCAGAAAATGCCTTGATTATTCACCTTGACATTCTGTTTTGACATTTTGCTTTCCCTCGACCAGCTCATCAATTTCATATTGATCAGGTCCTACACTCATTTCTTCCAAGATATTCACAGTCCTGTCCTGAAATATAAAAACATATCAAGTAGATTACACACTATAGAAATTTACAACACCACAAGCCTACCACATTCTTTTCAATGACTGATTCACGGGACACTTTTACTGTGTTCTCCCTGTTTGTACAGCTGTCATTAGTGGTAACATCATTCCTGCCACAGTTTCGCTTTCTGTTGAAGAAGAATCCATTTCTTCCCCTTCCATTATTCGTAGTAATCTTTTTCTTGAAAGAATTTCTAAAACGTCCAAGCAGCGGGCTTTTAACTCTTCCATTTTTAGTTTCTAAATCATTTCAAATTAACAGAAATCAAACAAAATGCGAGGTTTAACACATTTCATGATAAATCATAGCATTGTGAATTAAGTGGAACATAGTTTGTTTTGGAAATGTTCTACGCGATTAATTTCATCACATAAAATATGATCTATATGATTGTATACAAAGTACAATAGGGTAGTTGTGCGTGGACTTGGACATTGGACATATACGTTATGTAAGCGATAACAAAGCTATTCGTGATCCTACATTGATGATGAATACTTGAAGCAATTTTTTATTCACTTAACAACAACATATGAACAAAACACTTTATTGAATCATTCCATTTGAATTCTTGACGTGCTTTCTACACTTAGAAAACCTAAAGCAATTCTACACTTAGAAAACCTAAAGCAATTCTTCACTTAGAAAACCTAAAGCAATTCTACACTTAGAAAACCTAAAGCAATTCTACACTTAGAAAACCTAGCTTTGACACTGTTCACTACAACATCCAAGTCCAGTTTGTTCCCTCAATCACGATGAATTCCTAACATCATCAGTCTGTTCAGACGCTCTTGTGTTATCAATAATCAAAGACCGTTCTTTATGAGCTGCATTAGTATGCAAAATGATGATACAGGAAAAGTGCAAGGAATCAACGTAAGAAGCTGAAGTTCCAAAAATAAGCTCGCAATTGCAGGAATGCTCTTGGACATTGCAACTTCTGTTGGTAGTGTTACTATAGACACCCCAAACAAAGGCATCAAATCCTGCCACAATAGCTTTTTTAATACAGGCCTCAAACAATGTAATCCTGCAAAGCTACCTGTGGTTGACTTCTTCTAACATGTTGTACATTCATTCTCAAGAATATTTAAAAAATCACAAGTTATTTCAGCTTTCCCACAGCAAATTTTGTTTTTCTGGAAATTATTCATGTCCAAAATACATAATAATATTGAGAAAAGCAACAATTACATAACCAGTAGCATGCAGTCAAAAGAATCAAAATCTTTGGAGGCATAGCAAACACAAATTTTAAAATGTGCTTTGAAGTAATAAAATTACCTGTAGAAACATACAAAGGTAAATATCATTCATATGACTATTTTTTAAATCTTTTTTTAATTTTAAGCTCTGATAGCTGAGGTGTGGATATTTGAATGTCCATCAGTGTAAACTCCAAAAATTATAAACAATGTCTTACAAATACTTTTTAACGACAACATTTTCATATTTTTCAAAAGCACAATGGTAAGGCAATGCATGGCAATGTCAAACTAAGAACATGTAGTCTTTGAAAACTTTTTTTACATTATTTACTGCAAAAACTGACTTTGGCTGAGCTAAAATGAAGTTGACCAGTCTTCACCAAACATATTTTGGCCAAACATTTAAAGCATGATATTTATAAATATTGGCATTCTTGCTATACAGTTCACATGGAATGCACTTTGTATTGGATGTGCATTGCAATTCATGCAACCTGCTTTTAACTTGAAGTAGTTTTAGTCAAACTCCAAGTTCAATGCTCATCTGCAAGAATGTATAGATAAACAATCTGCATGTCACACGTACATGTTTTGTTCAAAAAACAAATAAAATAATTCAATTTCATTTCCATACCTTGACAGATTTTGACATGAACTTTTTCATTTCTTTTCTATCCAAAATCTTAAACAATTCATCGTTAAGTCTCTTTCTGTCGTCAACATATTCATTTAACGGTTTAATATCAATGGTGAACTCGTCCAATGTACTTGTATCAAGCTTTTCACTGTTACCTGAATCATCAGATAAGGATGACGATTTTGACCCCTCTTCTTTGTAATCTGAGATTTTCTCAACTGAATGTGTGTGTTTTCTTCTCTTAGATCTGCAATATTGAAAATTCAATACATTAATATTTTGATTGGAGGATAGGCATTTAGAAGATTTCAAATTCCTAATCAATGAGTACAATATTACTTATATTTGTGTTTTTTTCTTTTCCGGTGTTTTCGTTTATCTTGTTTTAAAACCTGAGTGGAAGAGTCCGGTGAAACTCGCTGTCTTTCTTCTCCACTGTCGGCCATGTTGGAGATAGTCACCATGGCAGCAACCACTGTGCAGAAGTAACGAAGTGTGAGCGACTCAGACATGTCATGCAGGAATAAGTTTTTTGGTCTTAGTGAAATGGAATTTTTTTTAAAAAAGACCGCAAAACCTACGTCATTATGCTGTCTATACAATTCAATATGATCTGCGAAGTCTTTCTATTTTATTAATACACCCTGTGAGTGACTGTGACAAATCAATGTCAAGTCAACTTGGTCGTATTTTCCGAGCGGTGTCTACACCACAGATGAGAAGATGGTGGCTCACGAAATCCCACAACCATTTTCAATTACGACGAAAGTGGCTTTTGAGAGAACAGTTTAATACAACAGCGAACATCGTAAGCAAAGAACCGATACATGTGAGGTTGCTAATATTAAATGAACGATATAAATTATTAAATTGTCGTGAAAACCATGGGATAACTTTAGCACGCCAATTTCATTTGAGCAAACCTCGGAGAGCCACGCCCATCTTGCCCCTGATTGGTGCATTTTTGGCAAGGTTTTCTGGACCCATAGCACAAGTACTAAAACTAATGGCAGTCATAATTGGAAGGTATATAAGTAAATATGAATTGCATCTAAGATAGTCGTGTTTATAAAAATATTGTTGGAATACATCTTACAGAGTTTTTCGTAAGTGGTGGAAAAAGCTTCCAAACCATAAGAGAAAAGACTTTAAAAATTTCCTAATGTCAAGAAAAGAGGTTATTGGTGGAGCAGTTGGTGTACTAGTTAGTGGTTGGTTATTTTTGTACTATATACATCTTGAAGAGACACCTTATACAAAAAGAATGCGATATGTTGGTGTTTCACCTAAACAGCTTCGAGAGATTGTTGAAAGTCAATGGAGGAAACTTCTAGAACAATATGCAGATAATATCTTGCCAGTGAATCACCCAGATCACAAGCGTGTATTTCTTATTGCTAAGAAGTTGCTTATGGCAAACATGGATGTAATTAGCCATCATTTGAAATGGGAAATAAATGTTGTTGAATCAGATGAGATCAATGCCTTCGTTCTACCAGTAAGTGTTGTGGAAATTTTAGTTGACTACAGTTAAAACTTCCATAACTGTCACTTATAATTTATTTAGCAATGCTCTCAGCTAGAATAATTTATTCAACTTTTTCATGAAGAATTAATGTGTTGCAAGTTGTAGCATTAGTATTATTCAAGTAATGATGTCAATGTCCTTTTGACAAACTGTTACATGTGCATTTCAGAATGGATTTGACTGCAATAAAATAGTTATTTATCAAACAAATTTTCCCTTTCAGAATGGGCAAATTTTTGTTTTCAGCGGATTATTAAAATTCCTCCCAGATGATGATGCCCTTTCAATTGTCCTCGGCCATGAAATTGCTCATGCAATTCTGCAACATTCGGTTGGTATTTATCATAAAAATGGTAATAATTTGACTGGAAATGTTTCTTTATTTTGCATGGTTTTACCACAAAAATTGTATATTCCTTTTCATTTTAGGCAGAACAATTATGTTTTAATGGATTTGTGAATTTGGTAAAGGTGATCTTGTTGGCAACAATTTGGGCTCTGATTCCCAGTGATTTTCTAGCGTTTTTAACGCAATTTATTCAAAACACGATACTAGGGGTGTGAAAAATGTTTATGTCTTTAATGTCTTAGAGATGTAGCAAAGTTTGAGAAATTAAGTTAACGATTTTGGCAACAGAACCAGTGCTGTAGAAGTGGGGAGCGCTTGGGGGAGGAGTCCCTCTTCTTCCTTTGAAATGGGTAATTATAAAAAGGCACTGTTGACAAAAACGTCAAGAGAGCCTCCCCCCCCCTCTGATAAATTTAGTTCTACAGCACTGAACAGAACGGAACATTTTTGATGACGTAAACGGAAAATAAATGCTTCTTTTACAACATAAGTTGTTGCACGAGAAAGCAACAATGCTTCTTCTGCGAAAGCAATCCCTAGTGAAACATCCTCATTGCAAAAGCTAATGTAAAATTATATTATTCTTCAGCTACTCGTGCATTTGCCTTACTCGCGAAGCCTTGAAGAAGAAGCGGACAAAGTCGGTCTTTACTTGACGGCAAAGGTATACAACACCCCAAGGTCTATAAAAGAACAAATATGTCATTTAAAAAAATAAGGTAAAGTCTCAAGACTACGGTAATGACGAACTACGCAACCAAGAACGACAGAATTTTCAATATGAAATATAATGCGAAAGATAAAGCCAGGAAATGTGTTTTTTTTGTAAGACACCCACGAACTATGGCGTAAAGCCCGCCGCACACTGGTGAACCTGCCGCGTGTACTTCTTATTCGTGACAAGTGTGATCGATAAAATTTCCTAGTGTGCGCGTAAGTTTTGAACAATATTTGTCTTATCTATCTCACTTGTCACGAATAACAAGTACGAGCGGCAAGTTCGCCAGTGTGCGGCAGGCTTAAATAACAAGTGCATACTTCCACAAATGAAATAAAGCAAAAATCGAGATTATAAGATGATATTCAACTTGAAATGAGATAAATGGAATTGCGTTTTAGTGAAAGCTGTTTCTCGTTGCTATAAAGGCATGCTTTGATGTACGAAAGGGACCAAAAGTTTGGAAAAAATTCAACGATCAAGAAAAACTTCAAGATATCACCAATGTTGAATGGTTATCTACTCATCCTTCCCACGCGAGCCGAGAAAGGAATCTAGAAACTATTGTACCAGAGGTCAGATAATGTTTGTAAATTTTGGAAAATTTGCCAAGCCTTGGTGATGTTTCCGATAATAATACCGCAAACATGCCCTTATTACGATATAAAGTTTGTTTTTCTAGGCATTGGCGTTACGGAAACTTTGTAAATGTCCAGATTTAGCAGGTGTGTTGTTTGCTAGACATAATATGACTAAATTTCCTTAAGCCATAAGAACTTAATTACCTTTATTGTACTCTTGTTTAGACAACTGCATTATAAACATTGATGCATTAAATGTTTTAAAAGATGCTAATTAGTTTGTGTGTAATGTACTCATTGAATATTATTCATGTCAGTTGAGACCTGATGGTCATCATTAGCTGCTGCATATTGTATTAATAATTAACTGAAGCGAAGAATAAGGGAACGCCATAAAAAGGCTCAGTGAATATGGAGCATCTTAAATATACATAACGCACAAATGGAGTGACTTTCCGCAAAAGTCACTGCCCAGGAAACCATTCACTCAACCCAACATATTTTCTTAATTAAGGATGAATCCATCGTGTCAAGAAATCGTGTAGTAACATTAAGTGCTTCCTCAACAATTGACCCCACTGAGACAGGCTGAAAATTTATTTTCCTTACAGGTTATGCACCATTTGGAACCGTAACACCTTTAACTTTGTCGAACTAATCCGGAATGCACCATCGTTCTTATGGAAAAAGAACTCCTCTGACAATCTACCCAATTTCCGTGCATGACCATTGACGTTATGATTTCGTCATAACGATGATCGTGGGTGAGAAATTACCAGAATGATTATGGCGTAAAAAAACGTTTTTGAAATACGAACGAGAAGATGATGTCCAGAAAATTAAGAACGTTTGCAATTGGTCATAAATTTATTTTTCCTAAAATCTTGACTCAACAATTCTATGAAGTCATCTGTTAAATTCGCTTGTACGAAAATGAGCTGGAAAAACTGCCTGATTTGTATCTGGTGTATTCATTATTGTTATGACATAAAAAATAGTCTCGAAGGAATTCGTAATTTGTTTGTTTACATTGATTAATTACAGTGTTTTAACTAATAATCAATTAAACAATAAAGAGCTGAAATTTTGATAGTTTCAACCCTAATATTAATGAAGGAATCATCAGCCTGATAACTTTGGTCATAAAATGATAAATCCATTTGAGCAAGAGAAAAAACAAGAAAATCGCTTCTAATTAAGTAATTTTCCATATATGAGAGTATAGTACAGTACCGAATTGTTGAACATTCCTTGGCAAATGATAAAATCGTTAAATTCAATTGACTGATGACCTTCCTCTCAATAAAATTAATCCGTTAAGCTATTTTGTTTTGCTTTGAAAAATAACGCGTACTTGGGCGTACTTGATAGCGAGATAGCTAATACTGACAGGGAAGAAATTTGCCTATCATGTCTGAAGATTAAGTCATTACACTGTCACATTTTTAAAAAAATACAAAAATCATTTTAAATAATCGGTTCTTTTTTCAAACTGCATTTCATATTTCATATCTACTTCTTTGGTCTGTTTCATTCGCATCTTTAACTAACATAAATTAAAAATCATTTCCTACACGACTCTATGATCATAGGACATTTTCAACATGATTTTTAGAAGTGAAAAGAATTCAAAATATAACAAAAAATCTTAATTACGTAGAAGCAAGCAAATAAGGTTAAGATCGCTATGTAGATAGGTGAAGCGCAAGCATTTACTGAGATAAAATATGTTTTTACAGTGGAAGTCGTAAAATTTACTTCTTTAGTTCGATAGACTCCTTGTTTCTCTGTTCACAAAGTTGTGAAAAAGACATCCACTGTTTCATTTTGTTCCTTAATCCTGAACAATTTCATGTTTAGGGGGAAAGGTTTGTTTTTTTTCATGACTTTTTTCTGAGACAAATCAAATGTACGGCGCAGATAAATGGTTCGTTTCATTAAGTTGTGTTTTCAAGTGGAACATATGTACTGATAAGATACCTTTGTATAACATGCGTGGACACTTGCATGCTGAATAATCGCCTGATAAACTTATAGTCATTCTTTGC
Source organism: Xenia sp. Carnegie-2017 (assembly GCF_021976095.1). NCBI lineage: Eukaryota > Metazoa > Cnidaria > Anthozoa > Malacalcyonacea > Xeniidae > Xenia > Xenia sp. Carnegie-2017. The sequence continues at coordinate 15,414,050 of NW_025813483.1, read as the reverse complement.
ATTATACAGTAAATATTTGAATCGCGTGGGATTTAATTTTCGTATAAATCTGACAAAAAGGATGATTGCTGTAGTAACGAGTGTCAATGAAAGGTATGAATGAAATACATACGCATATCTTATCGTTTTGACAGAATAAACAGGAATATTTAACGCCAATTCGACCAATACTACATTCTTAAAGAAGAGAATGATCTGTAAGGTTTCACATCACGTCTCAGCAGCAGAACAGAATTTTCAAATACAATTTTGCAAGGCAACGCAGATTATGTTAATTAGATTTTACGGTTTTAGCAACAAATGCATTACGTGTGCTTTTACTAAAGCTTCCTTGGCACAAAGTGCCAAAGATTTTAATATGTCGTTTTCTTTTCTATTTTAACCGGGAGAAGTGTCCAGAAATAAGGAAAACGTAAAGAAAGATTAAATAAATCTTCTTGGATTAGAGGCAACTAGAAGAAGTTAACAGGCAAAAACTACTTACAACCTCTGCCATGTGTTTCTAATGTCATTGTCAAGTTTACCACAATTTCACTGACATTGATTCCAAGGGTAATGGATTATAATACGTTCATTAACTCAAATTTTGAAGACGTTCGGCAAAATAATTATTCTTAAGAATGCAATTAGTATACACGTTGATAATAAAGGGGAATTAAGAAAAAAAAGGGAACAGTTTACAATCTATGGAATCTCTGAGAAGACAGTGTCAAGCGACATCATACAAGTCGTCTAGTGACACATGCACAAAGCCGGAACTCGTGAAATAATCTTTAAAGTTGAAACCAATTGAGTCATGAAGATCAAACACTAACTGTAAACTGATTTATTGACACAATACGCTCATGAAACTCCAAGCAATCTTGTAAATGTTAAGTGGATAGAGATTACCATGGTATATTTGACATTCAATAGATTAGACGAAAAATTTGCTCGAAGAAAAACAATTTGCAGATCTGTAAATCTCTTTATTTTTATAGAAAACACCGCGAACATTCTTCTCACCTCCATTAAAAAGCAATCTTTAAAAAATACTTTTTTTTTATCTCGGATTGAACAACGTACGTAATGACTGACGTAAAACCTTCACGCTCAGACGATAACTGTTTTAATAGTTTTATTGTGTTACGTACAAGTTTAACAAAATGTTCTACGACATAGCGTTTTTTACGATCATCTAACATCGCATCTTTCAGCAGGACATTTTAACTATAGATAATACGAAGATGCTTACAAGTTTACCAATAACGTAGTCTTAAGCGGAGAAAGCCAATCATTAAAAAACTTTTCAATTTCTCGTTCTATTTGTTTTTAGCATTATTCAAAAAATAAGCTGGGTGCTGGTTGGCCCGCATATTATTCTAATTAGCATTAGTCCCATCACACACTGCGGTATGCAATGTCGAAAAGCATGCAAATAATGAGTATGTATAATGCACGTAATGTATGAACAAGGAATTTTATAATCCTTGCAATTGGTGTAATTTTTTCTTTCAATGATGCAATTTGAGGAAAAATAAGCATGAGAACAATGCTATTCAATTCAAATCTCCTTATAACTGTCAACATAATCAGCCATCCAATTTGTGCGCAACTTGGAGAACGTGTACTTCAATTGTTCATAAGCTTTTTATCGCTTTAAGAATTTTTATGAAGTAACCAATCGCATAGCAACCTACGCAGCTAATTATGACCCAAGGAGAGCAAGACTTCCCCAACGGAGTGTATATAAACGGTGGAAATTCTTGAGATGATTACATTGCGCCATTTCATTTGATAAGGACACAAGAAACAGAGAGCTGTTGAAGGAAACATCGATTTCGTCATAACAAGGTATATAGACGGCTGTTTTAAATGTGAACTTCTTCAACTTGAAGTGTCTTAAGACTACATTTTTCGTCATTTAATAAGGAGGAATATGTATAAAGGAGATTAAGTTTTGATCGTTAAATATAGAGACGAAACTTCTCAAAGTGACTGCAGTTCTTAAAATAACATACTTATGAACAAAATCAGACCGAAACAAACTAAATAACAACTTAGACCTCAAAACAGAGCACCGATAACTGCAGCTCTTTAATGCCCTACCATAGTAATTTGGCCGTTAATCGCTTCTCTTTTCAGTCATCACTCTGGATTCTTTAGTACTTAATAAGTAAAAATGCACATGCAAAATAAAGAAATATTTTACATAATGCTGCAATTATACAGACGAAATTGTAATATTCTGATTTTATAAACACTATGTTAAAGGATACCGGTCTGTATTCACAAAGTAAATGAAAGACATTGCATCGCAACCAATAAAACAGTTGAAAAATACCATTTTCTGTTGGGGAGTGCATTAATCTTTAATAATGTGTTCACTTCTTGCCATACACTAGTGTAGATGAAGAGACGAAATCCTAGTCACGAGTTCAGGTGTTTGTAGAAATGTTCAACTATAAATAGATATCAAATTAGACTATTTTTGTGTTGTTCACACAAGGATCTTGACAGATTTTTTTCAAAGCCGGATGGTTTGCGTTCTTTGAGGGGGCTTTCGCGCAATTGAGTTTGCAAATGCATGTAAAACGAACAAAACCATTTCAACGGCTCAAAACTTAACCTTTGCTCTCTATACACACTTTTACAAGAGCCTGCTGCTGACGTCTGCTGGTGTTCGCAAAAACTTTGAGATCTTAGACTTAGCGAGCAAGTAATTGAGGTTGTTGGGAAGACGAAACAGCCAACTTATGCCAGGCTTTCCTTGTTTTAACATTGGATATGCTAACAATGTATATATATATATATACAGTTTAAATAGTTTTTGAGTGGCATTCCTTTAGTCAATAAATTGCAATACTGTTTTCGGTAAGCTAAGTCGTGCATTTGGTCACGCACTCACCCACGCTAATATAAAAAACACGTGTAGATGAAAAAATGACTTGAAATAGGAAAAGTCCGACGCGTGGTTGTCGTAAACAACTACGAATGAAACGAATACATGGCACTGATGACATTTTATTGAAATTAAATTAATTTCACAGACATTTAGAATTGCTTTTTTGGCTTCTGTTCTTTCGACTTGCTGACATTAAAAAATGAAATGAACGAGACACGTTTTTCACAACTACAGAACAGTATTGTTGTCTAGATGAGTTTTGTACCGTGCAGGTATTCTAACATGTTTCAACACTACACACACATATATATATGATCACTTCATGCATGTGTTGTAAAAATTCAATTTTATGATAACTTTAGCGCTCGATTTCATCTTAAAGTGCAACGTACATAGCAGTATTGATAGAAACGTAGCAACTTCTAGCTCATGGTAGGCTGGAAAGCTTGTTTCAGAGATATTTGAAGATAATAATCAATTCCACTAATAATTGTCAGATGCTCAGCAATATGTAACAGTAAGATGTAAAGAAAAAGAGAAAATGGCCAATTTACTCTGGCATTTTGATGAAATTTTGTACCCATATAAAGTAGCAGATCAAATTTTCGTAACACAACCGTAAATAACATCATATTATTGATTTAGACAAAGATGACTTCTTCTCGTTGTTTACTAACTTTGGTGCTATTCATCAGTCTACTTCTGCCACGAGAGGCAACATCACTACCTTCGCCTTCAAAGTGCAGAAACATCTGTTCCAGCAACTATAATTCATGTATGCAAGCTGCCCCAGATAAAATCTCTGCAAACAAATGTACAGTGTCAAATAATGAATGCTATAAGAAATGTACGAGGCAACGAAGAAGTATCATGTGGAAGTTGTAAAAGAAGAACAACTGAAAAACACTTTACATAGAAATGGTAAAGAATTCAGTGAAGCAATAGTAGTAAGAGGGAGTTGTGTGTAAGTTTGAATTGGGGAAGAGAGAAATTTCAAGTAGATATAAATCTTGTCAAAGACTTAGTTAATATATGATGTAAATTATACAATAATAACAATAATACAATGCTAGATGTATATAATCATTTGAATAGACAATTGGAGTTTAAAATGAAGAATTAAATCGATGAATGCAATAATAAGTTTACGATTTTGAGTAAATTCACTAATATTTTCTTACAATAATTGTAGCGAAGTGTATTACTTTAATTAATGAGATTTACTTAAGTCATATAGATAGTTGGCAAGTCATCGTTAATTATAAATTAATTTTGAAGGGAGGTAAACCGAGATATAAAGTTTTCCTCTAGGCAATGATCATCATAGAGATCATCAGAAAGAACTATCTCAAGAATCTTCAACTCATCATAAACTGTTTAACAACATCTCAGTGTTATCTCACATTTTGTAGTAAAACTCAAAGTACATTTGCTTTCTTCTCAGCCCGATGAAACTCAGTTTTTACATGTTAACCACCAGGTAACTTAACAATACACACCCTCTTCTCAAGAGAAAATTTTCAGATTTCTGCCATATTTACCAATGTTCCATTGTTGCCCCGTAAACATTGACAAAATGTTAAATATCATTTTACTATATTACACTATCACTGAAGTAAAAAATATCATTTTAAGGTTTCGCGATCATATGAGGTCAACAATGTTGTTGAAATACCATAATTGATTCTGAGTTTGAAAAATTTGCCCAATTTAATTTAATCTAATTTGGGCGTAAAAAAAGTAGTTACGTCATTGTACATATTGGAAAACATACTCAATAACACGTAGATTTACACAATAACGATAAAAATGAGCAACTTCATGTGATATTTTTTCATAATATCTGTGATTTTTGTTTATATAAAACAAATAGATTACATTTAACGGTTGTCTATACAGTTATAGATATACGAGTATGACAAATGACGTCAAACCAGTGTATCTATAGACAACAGTTTAATGTAATCTATTTGTTAAATATATAAAAAAAATTAAATACATTAAGTAATGTTATGTATCGACACGGGAGATATTTCTACGTATGTAAACAAATAATTTGAATTGTGCATCTGAGCCATTTAATAGTTGAAGAGGAAATAAACATAATGAACATATTGTATTGTTATAAAAAGCTGATTGTCTTCAGTCATGTTGCAAACACAGAGAAGCTGAGATCGATTCTTAAAGAAAAAAACGAGCTTTACAATTTTATTCATTCACATTATTTAGTTCATATTTACAAGTTTTTACAACTTTGCGTCATTAGAAAATTATCGACAGATGGCGAAAAATAACCATAATACCGCTCTTTTTTCTCAAACTCCATCAATTTCATAAAATGTATGTTGTTAACCAGGGTCAAAAAGATTTACTACGGGCAGGCAACCTTTCCATAAAGAAATTGTAAAAGCACTTAGCTTCTTTTGTTGTTCGTATTTAAACGTTTGCAGTCATAGCACGATTAACGATACCAATTTCATTTTGCGAATCATCGTTATTGTTAACAATAGATGAACCCAGTGACTGAGATTCATCCATCATAACACTATTTTGTGATGTGTTTCCAATAAGAATACTTTCGTTCCCAGATTGTTCATGTATTGCTTCTTCATTCTTATCAGTTGGGACACATGTGTATGACGGAGGATTGTTTGGGAGACAATCTCCTTGAACCGATGGAATGCCAAGAATGCCTCTCTGCCATATACTAAGTGCCTCAGAACTTGTCTGGTGAAGTGATTCTACTGAACGATATCTAGGTGGTGGTATTCCTAACAAAGAAGCATTGTGGATACCACTCTGAGAGAATTCATCTCCAAAGAAGTATGTTCCACGTATTATGGAAATTGGATGCACTTCATCAGGATTAGTGAAGTAATTAGGGGGTGGGCTAGGTAGGTCTGCATTTGAGGTAAACTGTGATTGTTCAGAGGTTGTCAAATCTTGCCTTTGTCGTGTTGATCTTGTTGATCTATCTTGAATAATACACTTCTTGAAACACACTAACCCCAAACAAAATATTACAACTGATGAACATATTGATCCAAGAACAACAACAAATATTTGTAGTTTATGCCATCTTTCTTTCATGTCAGAACAAGAATCTTCATCGCTACGGTCCGAACATTGCATGACATTATCACACTGCCATGAACAGCGAATGGCTTGACCATTCTTGCATTTGAAAATAAGAATTCCATTTTGTACAAAACAATTGGTTTTATAACTGCTTCGAGAGATTGATATGAAGCTTGCTTCAAAATGTGTTATGAAAGCATCATTAGATCGATATGTCACAACAAGAGTTTGTCCCTTTGATGCTATAAGAGCTGGAGGGGGATTATAATCACAGTATTTACTTGAAGTACTTCCATCCCAAACTTCAACATAATTACCAGAACAAGATAAACTGTCATAAGGAATGTTAAGATTTGTGAAAGACAGTACAGCAATTTTTCCAGAAGGAGCAGTGAGGTTCCATTTCTGGCAACTTTCATAGGAAGATTCAAAGTTTAATTGATTGTAACCCGTGTTAAACTTACATGTTTTGTATGTGTCGTAAGTAGCTTCAACACCAATTCCATTATCACCAGAGGAATGCACACGAATTTGCAGCTTCGTTGAAGATGACATCACTGTAGTTGATGCTGAAGGTGAACTTATGACAGTAGGATTTACTGTACTACCGTCTTGTTGAATTTCAATAAAGTTATTTACAGGATTCAAATGGTTTTCATTTACAATTACTAGTTCAATGGCAATCCCAACAACATCATAATTATCATCATTACCTGTGTCAATTATCCATTCACACTCTCCATGCAGTGGAGAAGGATAGCCTGATGTTCTTAAAACACCTGTCTTGGATCGTAATATTTGTTTACATTTCGAACTTTCGTTAGTTTGGTATTGAACACTTATGTTGTATCCAATAGTCATTTGGTCCACTTCATTTTGGTTTGTGGCCCTGTATACCATTTGTATGATTCCGAAGAGTTCAATAAAATCTTTGCTTTCACGACTAAAACAGTACAAATAACTTCTTTGCAAATTACGAATTTCAAGTGAACTTTCACATTGTTCATTCGACAGCGCTTTACGCAAGTTTGTTAAAGTCAATTGTGTTTTCTCCTTTGATAAGCTGTGTATTATAGCTGAGCACCTTTCGTTTGAAAAGTTCTTCGTTGTCGATGGGAAAACGATTTTACCTTCTCTTGATTCATTTGTATAAATTGAAGACGCGTTAGTACAAAAAGAAACGTGAAAATACGACGCCAAAACTGTTTTGAAATTTGCCATAAATACAAACCAAAATACACACAGAAGCCCTTTAAATTTAGTCATCATTTCGTAAAAAGATCACCCAAGTAAGAATTATTGCCTTAATATCAACTGCAAAGCTTTGCACTTAAAAAACTTTCAACATTAAACTGTTTTTCTATTATAATAGCCGAACACTTGAAGATTGAATGACCGGAAGTGAAGGTGGTAAATGATGATAAACGGAAGCGTTGTCAAGCTACACTTCCCGTATATCACGCTATCGATTATATCATTGGTTACATTACTTCTGAATTCGGTGTAAAGTTAAACAGGTGTAAACATATTGCGTATCATTTACGTGTGTTGCTATTAAATTTCGATTTTTTTTCATGGAGAGCCATCAACATATAGTCTGATGAGGACGTCGTGCTTTCATGACGTCATGCTTTCATGACGTGTTTCAGTAATTAAAAATGAAGAATGTCATTTAATCGCTGATGAATGGTCATTCACTCCTTCAACGAAGCAAAATGTTTAAAACATATTTTTGTTTACAACAAGGAATCTTTGACGTACTCTTTGTTTAAGCAAGTAAATATTTGAAGTCTCTTACCGTCTCTACGTAAGTGCTACATCATCTGTTGAAAACATAGATCAAATGCAATGTGACGTCTGTCGTCTAATTCGTGCGTGTCATAAGGAGATTTTATGATTTTATCATTACAATATTGTAAATTTTTAGATCAGTAATCACGTTTGGCAAAAAAAATACTAATGTTGCGTTTACTTTACGCGTAATTATTCGCCAGCGTAGGACAAAGAAACAAATGTTTTTTATGAAGTACTTCAAAATCTCTTTTAAACGCGGTTGCGAGGCAAATAAAAATAGAGTTGGTATGTCTGTATCGTTCCCACGTATTTTGTGTGATTACCACATATAACAGTGTGTGAGTGTGTGATAAAGCAAAAATGGAGTTCGGTTAAGATTTAGGTCGTAAGGACTCGAACAAACCAATTTAGAAAAATAAATTCCATTGTACTTTTATAAAAATATGCTGCAATTTTATAAACAACAACCTAAAGTTTAAAGTAAATGGTTTGAACCCGGGAGTATCGTTACATGTTTGTAAATGTTACATGCTTGCAAATGTTATTTGACTCTGAAGATGACTACCGCTAAGGTTGTCGAAACGTCAGTCAACAACAACAAAAACAGTCCTTCTCAGGAGTATACCAACCTGGACGATCTACATTTACAAACATGTAACCTAAAGTTTGTTTGTAGTATTGCCGATGTTGAGTGAAGCAAAATAAGAGCGTTTGAAGCATAACCTCGAATTTTAACAAAACAGCAGTTGGAGGCCTTGAATGAATACATGTACATGTAAAAATCCTACCTTGTAATAATTTTGATGACTTGTCATTAAAATTTCCATTTCCATTCAACTTCTTGTTTTTTCCAAGTTCTACTAAAACATTCCACTCTATCTCCTTCCTGAATATCACGAAAGTTAGCAAAACACAAACCACATTCTGTCTCCTTCTTTGCTAAGTCAGTGTCGTCATCGCCTCGTTTCATACTAGACAGATGACCTGGGAAAAGATCAGAACAGTTGCTCAAGTCCTGTAACACTCAAACACCGAAAGGAAAGCCTTAAAACTAAAGGGTGAGTGAAGACACATCGTAGCTCTTTACCTTCCAAGAGATTTTTACTACAATTTGAAGAGATATTCAGAACAAAATATTTATACCTTCAAATATTACGTTACTATTTCTATACACGCGATACATTTCCTTCTTTTTCAACTGACCCTGCTTTACCCGACATCCAGCAACAGAAGCTTTCCTTTTACCACTAAGGTGAAATACTTGTAAAACAGTTGCCTCGCCAACAGGAATGTCTTCACTAACTAAAGGTAATTTGAGCGACATTTCATCCTGGAACAGAAATACGTTTCATAAAGCCAGAAATATAAAATTATTTTATCCTCTCAGTTTTTCCAATAAACCCAATAAAAGGTATAATAAAGAGCTACAAAAAAAACCCAATTTAAATTAACGTTCTTGTCTATAGTCTACGAATGGGGAGTGTTCACAGTTGTAGGTAAATTTAAATGAAAATTGTCCAGCGCACTAAATATTTATACCTAATATGAGTGAGTATCCCGATTGGTTCAATCAGACAATGATGAACATATTTAGATTAATAATTTCAAAGTTTTTACACAACAAATTTTACTTCATTGTCCTTGAATTTACATCGAACCAATAGCAAACCCAGAATATATAGAAACCAATAGCAAGCCCAGAACATATAGGAACCAATAGCAAACCCAGAACGTATAGGAACCAATAGCAAGCCCAGAACATATATGAACCAATAGCAAGCCCAGAACATACAGGAAACAATAGCAAACCCAGAACATATAGGAACCAATAGCAAACCCAGAACGTATAGGAATCAATAGCAAACTCAGAACATATAGGAACCAATAGCAAACCCAGAACATATAGGAACCAATAGCAAACCCAGAACATATAGGAGCCAATAGCAAACCCAGAACATATAGAAACCAATAGCAAACTCAGAACATATAGGAACCAATAGCAAACCCAGAACATATATGAACCAATAGCAAACTCAGAAAATATAGGAACCAATAGCAAACTCAGAAAATATAGGAACCAATAGCAAACTCAGAACACATAGATAGGTACATAACATTCTACCCTGTGTGATGTACAAGTACCTTTACCTTGAGAGATTGGAGTAAATGATAAATAACTTGTCCTGTATAGACTTTCACTTCCAACTTTTGTGCGAGTTTTTGAAGATCTTTCGAAATACTAACGTTGAAACAGAACAACATTCCTATGGACAACAAATGAAGAAGCGTAAACTTGCTGAAGAAGTAAAAGTAATACAAATTCGTAAAAGCTTCAAATTTATAATACCTTTAAATGGTTCCAAAAGTCGAATATCATTCTCCGTGACAGGTCCGATAGCAGCAGATAAGATAGATAGTTTTGGTTTCTGAACTTTATATGTTTTGATAGCATCAAGTATGGCCTCAAGAGAACCATTCACATCACCTATAGAAATGTAAGCATTTTAAGTAATCGGTCGAAAGTCGAGTTACCCTCGAAAATCCTCACAATCAATCTGCTTTAAAGGAATACCAACATTTGACGAGACTATAATTCTAAACATCACCAGTCATCACAAATACATGTGAACTGGATGAATTTATTATAGGTGGGCATACCTACGATCACTCGTGGATAAAAATGATTATTGGTGGGTAAACCCATAAATCACTAGAGGACAACAATGGTTATAAGTAAGCGTAAACCTTCGCTATAAGTCAGGGAAATGGATAACGTTCACAAGCAGTTATGACACTGCAACAACTCCAACCCTTCACCCTCCCCTCCCCCCTCCCACAAAAGCAAAAAGTCAAGTTTAATCTGACATACACAACAATCATGCAGCGAGAACTTTGAACGTTTTTTCTTCGTCACATACACATCATCAACTGCTGTTGAGTATTTTCGAGCACAGACGCATTCTTTCCTTAAAGAGTTCGACATACAATACCTTTGATGATAATGTCTAATCTATCTGAATCATCGTAAGTTTTACTGAAATTTTTCATCATAACTTCCAAATCATCCGTCATCTCTGACAAACTTCGTTTCGACGTTTTCAAATTCTTCTGTTTATTCTTACGATAGTTTACGACTTTATTTGCAATGTTCTAAAAATAAAAATTTATGACTCATCAGTAATGTGACAACCAACAACGTCAATTTACTTACAATTTTACACATGAGACGCGCAAAGTAAATCTCAAAGTGAAAAAAAAAGCTTTTCGAAATTTGTTTTGTTCAAGATGCTTGTTAAAATTTAGTCATGTTTTAAAAACGTCGCTTTTTAAGAAAACATGTTTTTTCTGTCCATTGAAATCATTTATCGTTGGAAGCGTACTTGTAGCTATGTTAATACAATTTACCTCAGATTCCACTTCAAGTAAAATCTCCCCAGCATCAGGAATTGACTTCCAACCCAAAACCTGAACAGGAGTTGAGGGAACAGCTTCTGAAACAGGTTTTCCAGCGTCATTTAATAATTGACGAACCTATTGAACAAGAAAACATCTCATTTATGACATCAGATTGTGGGTTCAGTTGTTTTTCCAGTAAACTATAAGACATCACCCGGCAATGTGATCAATGGACGTATATCCGGGGCATAGATTTCTAGTTCAGCACCCTCATAGATCAATCGTCATTGAAGACCCGGATACAGTGTTTTTCAAATATATATAATACATATGGATTTTTGTGGATGTAACCTAGTGATAATTTAAGGGCAAAGCAAAACACAAATTCCGAATAAGCAGGTCGTCTTAAACATCATGTACAAGACGAAAAAATAAAACTCTGAATTGTCGACTTTATTTCAAAGCCATCCTCAGACAGAATAATCATATGGATACATCGTGTTATCTCAATATGACCTATTTATTTGGACCTGTTATTGATAAAAACAACTAGCTGGGATTCAGTGAGGTATCAAAAATTATTTTGGCAATTCTGAATGGTTATTTCGCAGAAACAAGTAAAACAATTGGAGGGCAGAAGCGGAGAAAATTATCGAAAATTGATAGCTGAAACAAACCAAGTAACTGAAGACTTTAATACCTTTCCATAACAGGACCCAGCGACAACCACTGAGCCTTGCCGTAAAACACCTCGTTGAACTAGAAGAGTCGTAATCCCACTAGAAAAACAAAAGAACAGGTTTGTCAGCAAAGAAAATTTAGAACTATTAAACAAAACAAATTTGCTATTTTTAATGATATATATTCTTAATATTGCTGTTTTTAACGATACATTACTTAATAAGGATAACATCGACAGGCTTACGTATGAAGTCTGGGTGTTGCATAGATATAGGATATTTATCTGGTGAAGTGGTATGTACATCACAGCATTCAATAAGCATCAAATTTATTATCATGTTGTACGTATGTTCTTCACAGTTCAATCATACCCTCTTCCTTTTTCTTTTCTTGATTCCAAAATGACTCCTTCTGCAGGCCCAGTGAAATCAGCCCGTAATATAGCAATTTCACTATGAGTGCTTATGGCTTCAGTCAATAGTTCAATGTTTAAGCCCTAGGAATGAGCGTTAACTATAGTAAAGCAGTTTCACTATGAGTGTTTATGGCTTCAGTCAACAGTCAATGTTTAAGCCCTAGGAATGAGCGTTAACTATAGTAAAGCAGTTTCACTATGAGTGTTTATGGCTTCAGTCAATAAGAATGAATAGTAACTTAGCAAATAGGCATAAAAAATTCTTTGCTACCAACTCACTGTCAAAGAAGATATTTCCACAGCTTGAACATCGCCGCCAAATTCTTCCAATTGCAGACCAAGTCCAAGAAGTTGCTCTTTCACTCTCGACTGTGAAAGATAATAAGATGATGATAGTCAATGGGTAAACAAAGCACTTTAGTTATTTACTTATTTTACCACATTTGCTTTACGTCCAACGTCGATCTTGTTAATGGCAACAATCACAGGAACTGTCAAAGAGATAGAAAGAAAAAAGTTAGAAAGACATTGTTGCAAGCAACTAGTTGGACAAAAATCGTGAGCAATATATGCCACATCATCTATGATCATTTCATTAATGAATGGGCGAGAAATTTATATTATAAGACCTGATACATGTTATTGTTATATATACAACCAAACATTTAAAATTATCAAAAGATTTTAGCCATACGTATACCATTGGCGTCATTTGCATGGTTGATACATTCAATAGTTTGAGGCATGACACCATCATCTGCTGCAACCACTAACACAATGACATCGGTCACGTGAGCACCTCTCGCACGCATTTTTTCGAACGCTGCGTGCCCCGGCGTATCAATAAAAGTAATATATGATCCATTCTGGAGTTTGACTACAAATATAATTACACAAATTCATCTCAAAATAAAGAGTTTCTGGTCTTGGTTTTGTTGGAACAACAAATTTACAAAAACTAGAGATTCAAGGATAATGCAAAGTTTCAAAAAAGAACATTGAACCACTCATAAAATGTTTCATTTCATTTTGATTCGTGGCAAACACCCATTGACTTCATAGCAAATAAAAACATTTTTAATAAAACCATCACAAAGCTGTTTTTCGGGAAAGATAATGGTAGAGATTTGGAAGCGTTTTACAATGGCGATTTCAAAATTGGTACAAAAAGCCTTTCATTGTTTATTTTTACTTGTAAAGTTTCTATATTTCTAAAGACTGTTAAGTTTCCATGGAGACATTGGATTGCAAACTGTATGCACTTAGAGGATTATGAGGTACACAGGGTGTCACAAAAAATCGGAGCTTGAAATAAATTAATTATGAATTCACTGAAATGAATATGCACAATAATGTAAATTGCATTCAAAACAGTTTAATGAACTTTACAGTACAGTATACACTCACTTTATTTCAAATTTATCACTCAAAAATTTTGTAACATCAAAACGACGTTAACTGAGTTATATAACACTGCTCAGAAGAAAGTATACCGAATTCCGAACGCGTTCCGAACTCGTTCCAGTTGCGCTCCAATTGCGTTCAGCTCAAGGTGGAACGCGTATCAAAACGCGTTGTTGGCCGCATCTGATCATTGATCGGTAATCATCATTATATACTCACTATACAAGTGTTCAATTTCGGAAATTTCCATGTTATACAGAGTTTTTTTGCACAATCGCGAGCGCGTTCAGAACGTGTCCCCAAATTTTCTTCGAAAGTGTTCGGGACGCGTTCGAAACGCATAATGGAACGCAAATGGAACGCTAATGGAACGCAAATGGAACGCTAATGGAACGCAAACGCAGTGTTAAGTTACTTCTGAGCATTACTGTAATGGTTGCAAAAACGTAATCGTATTTTCCATAAGTTATTTTGTGTTTGGACAAATGTGTAATTAAATCAACCAAGCAGAAAAACATCTATTGTAGAATAAATTATCAAATGCAGAAATACCTGAGAAAGCACCAATATGTTGTGTTATTCCACCAGCCTCTGTTGAAACTACAGATGTTTTTCTCAATGTGTCAAGCAATGTGGTCTTTCCATGATCAACATGACCCATTATTGTCACAACAGGTGCTCTTGGTTTTAGAAAGTGCATATCTTTACATGGCTCCCTAACAACATAAAAAACAGAATTTATACAACATATACAAGATACATGTTGAAGAATGACTTTTGCTGATTCTTTTTTTCAATCTGGTAGATTGAAACTCCCAACAGTTTCTTAATCTACAGGTTGACAAATATAATGAAAGAACATGAAAAACCTTGGTGAAACATCAAATTCTTTGTCAAGTATCTTGCAGAAAAGCCATATTCCAAAAGTACTAATTCTGCAACTTCTGATCTGAGAACTAAAAAAGGAAAGTATAAAACCAGTTTAAACAAGATGAATACAACAAGACTGGAGAAAATCTTCCAGCATGGTCAGGAAATTTTTTTGACTTAAAAGGAAAAACATCACAAATGCATATGCATGAACATAAAAATGTCATTTATTTCATTTTTCAAGTGAAATGATGAATAATATAAATTATCAATAAAGTACTAGAAGTATAAGTACAATAGTACTGATACAGTAGAGTCAAAGAGTAATTAGAATGGTTTGAGTAGGTTTAGTAGTTTATGTTATTCTTGTGACTAACTTTGAGGAATGCTTTTAATAAACATTTTATTTTGTTGAATAAATCTGTTTACAAAAAAGTGTGTGGCACAGAAAAAAAAAGATACATAGGCATGTGATATGGTTATAATTTGTTTACACATACAAACCTGTTTTGTGTCCTCTGCTAATCTTCTCTCCTGCATCTCTCGCAAAGTTCAAAATTTCTTCTAAAATGTGCAATAAAAATATATGGTCGATTAAAATTACTAAATTTTATTTATTACCATAATCATTAGCTATTTTCAAAAATTTGTGATAAATTTATGACACTTGATCTTAACATTGCAATAGCAACTTTCCACAAGGTTTAGACCACTCTATTTTTGTTATAACATACCGGTCGAAACACCAACACACTTTGCAAGCTCTGACACAGTTACTGAACAATCAATTTGAATTTCTGGTAGTCTGTTCTACAAAATATAAATGCAATTTCACAAAAGAAAAAAATGATGGTTCCAAAAGCACTTAAGGTACAAAACTCACTCTTGCACCTTGCCTGTCACTGAAGTTTCTGCAATATATATTACAACAAGATGCACGTCTTTTTAAGATTTCATTCAAGCGATATTGTCTTCCAGTTTTTAGCAAAGTATGAAACAACAAACGCGACAAATAGCGCATGCTGCAATCTTAATTCTCTTTTTCTCAACGAGAACAAAACTCCAAACAAAAAAATTTATAAGTTAAGTTAATAAGTTTTTAATGAGGAATGTGGAATTAGGTTAGCACTATTTTCCACCCAGCAAACCGCCCTTTACTTTACACAATCGGAAATAAATTAAAGATGGCGGCTAATGGGAAAGAACCAAAAGCTAAAAGGAAACCATGCATGCACTGGTACTAGGTCGTTTTGAGATGGCGAGTAATTTTATATTTTTATAATACAGTTTTTAATATCAACATATGAAAATATTTACAGATAAATGTTGCAGTATAAATTTTCATGCAACCACCTTAAGTTATAAACTTATAATCCAGGCTGGAAAATATGTCGTTTTTCGACGATTGTGTAAAATATTATATAAAATATTATATTGTGTAAAATATTATATTGTGTAAAATATTATATTTCAAAGTAAAGGGCGGTTTGCTGGGTGGAAAATAGTGCTAACCGTGGAATTAACGTCGCCATCTTTAATTTGGCGGAGATAGAAACAAGGGGGCTGAGGAAAAGTCGGTTAGCAAAAGAGGTCTTATGACGTAGCCAAGAAAGCTAAAGATGTGCTTGTAATTTGTAGTAATTTATAGTAATTAGTTTGTTTTTCTTATGATTGGTTTTTAATAGAATTAGTGTTGCAATTAATATCAAAGAAGAAAAATGTTTACATAAGCATGAGTGGTGTTAATTTTAGTGAGGGGTATTATAGTAGTGGTGCTAGAACTAGTAGGATCTCGCAGTTGCTTGAGCCCTTTGAAACTTAAATTATGAACTTCACTTTCAAGAGCACTTGAATATATCAATAAAATCCTCCTTCCTTTGATTGATAAAAGGTCCAACAATTTTTCACAAAGCAAACTGGTTAGTCCAATATTAAAAGATTTTGATACAATTTTGGGCTTCAATCTCGACATTCTGTGACAGCGTGACTAATATCCTTAATCTCAAACGACGTCAACACGATTGTGCTAAATACCAGAGAATTTTTAAAAGTATTTAAACTTCGCCTCATAAACTCCGCATAGTTCGCCTTTTCTTACCTGGGATCGATTTTCATCATGCAAAAGCTAAGGCTATGTCTCTCTCCTTGGCAGCATTGAGACAATCTTCTTATACATCGTAATAAAGTACCTCTGTTCTCAAATACTGTCTTATCCCTTCACTAATGCTTTCATTGCAACTGCGTGTGATGATAAGAGAGTATCGGACATGCCTTTGAGAGTTGGAAATTTCCGGCTTGAAAGTTTATCATTCAAAACTTTCCAGCGATGCGTTGAAGCAAAAGAAAAGGAAGGCGGGGCAAGGCTAGAAACTTGACGGGGCAAGGCAAGTAATGGCTAAAGAATTTGTATATAATTGTATTGTGCAAAAACATTAAATTACACACTGTGGAGGTTTACTTTCGAATTATCAGAACATCAAAATAAAATGTAAGTACTGCCAATTTCAGTATTTTGTAGTCAAATCACTCAAAATCGCATCAAAACTGTGCTTTAACTAATAAAATTTAATTACTAAGCAAGATTCTCGCGATTGATGAAAGACAACGTTTAAAAGGACAATTTTCTTACACAAATATTCCATTGTACTGTATAATTTATAGTGGCTAACAACCACAGTAATTGCAAGACTAATGGCGGATCTGATATAAACGCATAAAAAATCTGGGATGCATTGCACCCCTTAGTTGGCCTTCTGTTCATTTTCTATTCTGTGATACCAACTGTCCTAGTTTTGTGGTTATGGAAACATCCAATTGGATCTAATAGTACAAATTTTGGAGTAAATTGCTCGCTTTTGTTATTTGCTAAAGAAACTATCTGCGCATGCGCAGTGAGCTTGACCATGCGTAGTCGAATTAACCAGCTGCACAAGTTCATGGTCATGCAACGACCATGTGCATCTACTAGCACTGCACCAACTGCATCTACTAGCACTGCACCAACTGCATCTACTAGCACTGCACCAACTGCATCTACTAGCACTGCACCAACTGCATCTACTAGGACCGATTTTGAAGTAAATAGCATGCTTAATAACAATTTAATAGAGAAACCATCTGCGCATGCGCACTCCACTCGAATAATTGTTCATAGTCATGGCAACGACTAACTATATGTACTTGCACTACTTTCGTGGCAATTAGCTCACTTAGTCGCAAATTATCAAAGAAATCATCTGGGCATGTGCAGTAGTGACTTTAATAATACGACAACTTTCGTAAGCCTTTGAATTTGTGTATATATGTATTAAGCTAAAACTTCATATAGTAGATGTCAACTAGCAGTGGAAGCTGGGTGCGATATAGTATGCAGTGTCTTAGGGGCCCACACCGGTGGCGACCGCACTCTCCCTGCGTACCCCGAGCAAAGCCTAACGCAGGCGATCTCGGGGTCCGATGGGCGGAAGCTTGCTATTGCATCTCCCAAGTAGGATAGCGTGGAGGGGCCGAAATGTCCTACCGAAACGTTAACATGCGGCGTTCTAGTGCCTTACGCTTAAGAAGGTATCGGGAAGCATGGACCGAAAACGGGGTTTTTTTTGCTTTCGAATTTTATCTTTTTATTTGTCATAAAATAAACCAAGCAATGTTTCATATAACTTGCCTTTTGCACTGTGCCTTTAAAGCATAAGATTGCCAAATTAAATGCATAAGAAAACAAAAACGTTCACCCGCAAAATATTAGACAAAAGAGACTTTATAAGATTTAACCCACTAACTTATGGAGTGACTAATGAGCTCTTCATTTCTCTTCGATAGCAGTCTTTATGAAGAGACCCCTAAAAACCGGACATTTGCACTAAACTATTCACTCTTTACAAAATGGACATGTATGTAAACCTATTTCCCATAATGTAAAAATTTACAGACATACAAAACAATCAAGATGCCCACCTAAGTAATCATACATAAACATGGATGTATAAACCATCTCTAGTGTCAACTGCTGATACTTAGAAACTCCACATAAAACACTAGATACGTCACCTCCAGTGTTACCCTAGTCACATTGCTTTCATACATTCGTGTATGACCCTAGCAGTTATGAGATTAAAACAACTTTAAATTATGAATCACTATTGAACACAACCTTTTGAGTTGTCGTAATGCAAAATTATTTAAAGCGTTGTTAAACTAGGTATCCAAGGATAGTTAAAGTTTCAAAGAAAGCGGTCATTTGACTCGTAATTTGATTTAAACATGTAATTTTTTTTACTTTTTATTTCATTTCTCCAGTTAATTTAATTTTGAATGGTTTATGAAGCCGACATTCATTGACAAATAACGTTTTAATGATTCTTAATTTCAGAAATTTATCTTCAAAAATTGGACCACCTTCACCATTGGCGGACGTTTAGGAGAGGCAATTGCTTGTTTATGACAATGAATTTAAAGGTATTCAGTTCTATGTTGTTTTTTTGTAATAACATGGTTGCTGCGGGATTTTTTGTTATCACAGGGAGGTTTACTGACGTATTTCCCTCAATTATAGGGATGAGGGACGTTTAGACTAAATATCCCTGATTAATATCAAAACAATATACCTTGTTTTCACATGCTTGCATCTTCACTTTTCCAACGGCTGAATCATTTTCATTTCTGCTGAATGAAAAAGGTTAATAGCATGAAATCTTCGGCAAGTCCTTCGAAACCACAATACTTCGAAAGCAAGTTTACCAAGTCGAAACTCCTCTTGCTCGACTGTTGCTACATCGTTAATTTTCAGATTAAGAAGTAAACCTATCCAAACGTGCGTTTTTACAAGCCTTGGTGCCTCACAATTTATGTCGTTGAGTGGTAACAGAAACCGTCTTTCCCATGCGTCAAAAACTTTCTTGTCACTTACTTGGAAGTTGATGAACCATCAATAACTTCAACAATAATTAAAATACAGTGTGTATTTGCAAAGCAAATTCATATATAAGTTCACTGAACCAATTCAAAAACAGAATTGACAATTACGTAAATACCTAGATGAATTTCTTTATTCCATCATTGCCGAAAGGAAGAGTCACAAAGTGAACGCATGCTTTAAGGGATACTAGACATTATAAGCTTCCTTCGGTTTGCGAGACATTTAATCACTTATATCCCTGAAAGGGAAAATAAATTTTGTACTTAATTATTACTTGCAGTTACTGCACAACTTGTTATACGATAAGTAGGAAATTGCTCATCAATTAACTTTGAGAATCTACTGAAAACAATTTGAAATATTGCTTCTTTACAGGTTTATATTTCGAAGTCTTCGTAGTAAGCATAACTGACCGAGTAACTGACAATGACAATGCATAACTTGACATAAAATTGCACAAAATTTTGAGCAAAGCAATCAAACAAGTTGTCGACGAAAATGTTAATGGAATTCGTTAAGAGGCTTTCATTGATGATAACGCTATTTCTTGTCAGTTTCGTAATTTTTTAATCTTTGGAACCTAATTGATCACAGCTACCCTCTCAGCTTCTTTACCACCAAAGTTATCAGAGGATGAAAATGTGGCATGGATTGTTGGAGAAGCAGTTGCTTTTTACGATTTCATGAAGAAATCTGTGTTCAAAACACTAAAAATTGCAACAGTTGGTTAGACGGCCTGTCTTCGAGAGATGGAGGGCGTGAGTTTTACAGATTTATCGTACATTTGCTTATCTGCTGGTTGACAAATTTTTCAATGATTGCTATAAGCTAAACTTAAGCAGCATTTAATGTTGACGCATCCTAACTCGTTTCTCCAATTCACAATTCACGCTGTATACAAATACCAGAACGTTCTTGTACGAAACTTTCGACTAGATTCTCTTGTAGTTTAGGTTCTGCTTCGGGATTGTAGTAACTGCCATTACGTTGATGCATTCTTTGAAATTTTGGCTGTTTCAAGTGGTTCGTGTTACCAGCATGATCTTGGTTTTGTTAACAAGAGTACTTGCTTCATTTACTTCATTACTTTAAAAAATACTTTCTTGAAGTGATCTCTATATTTACATAATTCTTCAATGAAATTCGTGATAATTTTTTTATATTAACAATTCTATTTAATAAATTTTTCTCAACTTTGACTCGCAAGCAATGCAATATAGTATTCTACATTTCTGTCGTAGCAGCTCACAGCGTAGATTTGAAATTTACATTTTTTCAGCATAGAATCCAAAAACGGTATATTTAACTAACATTGCCATACCTTAATGAGAAAATATACAGAAACAATTCGTTTTTTATAAACTCGTTTCCATTCATACATTCTCAATTTTTTTACCTTTACAGTGCTGTCCATAGCTCCGGAGAATATTCGACCACGTGAAACAGCAAGAGCAGAAACACTACCCTGATGACGTAACAATGTTTGAACACACGCCAAGCTCTCTAAGTTCCATACCTAAGTTTAATCACGAGAAAAGAATTGAAGATCCTGTCGAACGTGATTGTAGTCATTCAACTAGTGATAAAACTAACTCGTAAAGATCTATCGTACGAAGCACTGAACAGTCTGGTCTGACCAGGTGTACTAACAACGGATAGAGCGTAAACAGTACCAACATGACCTAAAAGAAATTAACACAGAAATCCTATTTATAAAACGATGGATTAAAAATAGTGCCATTTCTTTATGCTTACCGTTGAGATTCGTAAGCAACTTATAGTTATTTAAATCCCAAACCTTTAAAAATAAAATTGACAGGTAAAAAATGATAGACAACGGATAACGAAAGAAGAGTATAAGTAGAATTATTTGAGCGATTACCAAAATAGAATTTTCATATGTTCCACATATGATGTGTTCCTTAGTAACAGCAAGGGAGTAAACACTTCCACCAGAAGCTTCAAGTACATGAACACAATCAAGAGAATCCAAATCCCATATCTCAAAAATACAAATAAATACAGAATGCATTTTACATTTGGACATTAATCCATAACTGACTATGCACCTTTATTGTTTGATATGATCCGCTGTACAAATAATTCTCAGACGCAACTAACGCTCGTACCCAGTGATTCAGTTCAGTTAACTCATTGACTTGTTTTAGAGTCTCGAGATTCCACACCTGTGCGAAAACATAAAATATTTACATTTCTACCTTATATTTCATGATGAAAGTTCAATATTACTGTCTAAGAGTACATCTATAGTTATTCCGTCATTTGTTTATTACAGACCTTTATCTTTTTAAGTGATCCACTGAAAAGCATGTTTTTCTTCGTAACAAGAGTACACACAGGATTTTCGTGCCCACGAATCTTTTCAACAAACTCTAGCGTTGAACAATCCCAGATCTGAAATCATAACGTTTAATGATGCAACAAAAACAATATGCTGTATAAAATTCCCTGGAAAATCCCACATAAATACACACATTAATCGTACAGTCTGACGAGCCACTATACAACCTCTTTCTGTAAAAGAAATACTAGAGTTTTATTTCCAACTGAATGAAGTATGAATAGTTGAAAATGCGAATTAGAAAATGTTCTTTATTCTCACCCATCGGAACAAAGTGTCAACACAATCCCAGCATGCCCTTCCATTGTCTTCACACAATTGTAGGTGCTCTGTGTGTCCCATACCTAAAGATTGATAACACAGTCACACGAAACGCTAGCTTAACGCAGTGATTACAAATTCAAATGAAATATCACTCATGTTTGGGTATAAAGGATAAGAATTCCATAGCTGGGAAAAAGTGATGAGAGAAGCAACACTGAACATAGAGATGAGGATGGAAGAATAACTATTGACAGGAAATTATAACTGTCGGTTATTGCTAGAGATTCATGTTGCGTAATGAATAATCACTATTAGAATATGTATCCAGCATGAAAAAACCATTAAAAGTAGACATAGGAATTGACATAGGAATCTACAGCTCAATCCAGCAATAATCGTTTCATAAAAAGGAAGAGATGATTACTTTGATTGTTTTATCAGAAGAACCACTATAGAGCCATTCTCCGTTACTGACACATAAAGCCCAGATCGGTCCCTAAAATTATACATTTATAAACAATAATCGTTATAATGCTAAGAAAAAGGACAAAAAAATAATCTAAGGTTAGTGTAAAATCCACTCCCACCTGATGACCAACAAACGTTCCTCTGCATTTAAACAACGGATAGATATCGAATGCTAAATAAATGAAATATGATAGTAAATTGTGTCATAAAAAATAGTTGTAAAAAATGAAAGATAAAGTTTCTTACATCCAGCGCCCCATAGTCGTACTTCAACATCAGATATATCATCCTAAACACATAGAAAGTGTATCATCTTCTCACTACTTGAAATGAGTTTGAATGGAAATATTGTAATATCATCTCACCTTTAGTTTCGACATTGCACGTCTTGTCTCCATGATTTCTGATGATAATTTAGTGTGTCCTTCATCAAGAAAATCTTACAAAATGTAAAAGTAGGATTTTTACTACTTCATGAAAATATTCAACTTAAGAATTTCAAACATCTAACCTAATCTTATATCTACAGTTTTCTCAACTCTTTCAATCCTTTCCGACATTTTAAAAAGCATGGATCTCAAAAACGTTATTTCCTGATAACAAAAGACAGAAAAATAACAGTGAGCAAGGATGAAAAAATTCAAAATAAATACAATCAAAGCAAAGTGTATCAAAAATATTGTACAAACATAAAAAGATATAGGATACAGATAGAAAATTTTGGTCACACTTATTCTTAACACCTGGTCTTTGTTTTTTAATTCTGTTTGAAGAACTTCAATTTGGTCTGCAGAATGTTGGAGAAATTCTTTCATTGGCTCAAATTTACACGTATTTAAATGTTCCTCGACTTCCATATTTGTGCCTTCAAATTGACACCTACAAAACGGTCAAAAAATATATATTCTGATTACTTTAATGTCTTCAACAACAAGAGCTCAACATTAACGTCTTACCCATATTTTAAATGAATGCATTTTATGTGCTCACAATGCTGCAAATGTTCTTCAAGATTCTAAACATATTAATTGTAAAGTTGCATGGGAATCTTCTTACTATCAGAGGTACGAAACATTAATGCATAAGAAATTGAGTGTATATGACAATTGAAAGCCTTTTGTACCATTTTTAAGACAGCAGGACAAAGTGTGCTGTTAGGACATTGAATTGGAGCATACTGACAGCTTTGTTCGTGCTCACTTGAAGAATATAAGACAGAAATTAAGACCATGATTCATTTTCTCTGTTGATAATGCTATCTTTGTGTAAAATTTGATCAGGTGATCGAGCGAGTCAAATAAGTCTAATGTGGACACCTCTAATCATTTGTACACATCAGAAATTACTAGTTATGTAAGTTCAAGGGTGGCATAGACAAATGTATAAAGAGCTCTGAAGGTATAATGGTGGAATCAATTGTGAGGTACGTAGGAGGATATGATAATCATTACTGTAATAACAATCACATACTGTCTAGAATTCAACTTTACTTTTACTGGACATCCTTGAAAAAATGACACATAAGCAATGGTTAATGTGTCATGATCTTTAAGGTCATATTACCTGATAACTATCATCATATACCTGCAGAATTCACTTCATACTTTCCTTCTTCAGTAGCCGATGGCATGCAACCATACTTACAATGAATAAGTAGCTCACCAATTTGTTCTGATACCTGATGAATGAATGAAATGCAAAATGTTAATGTATCTAAAAGTCAGCAAAAGTTGCAATACTACATAATGAAGTTTTACCGCAATATTTGAAACAACCACCACCAAGCTAATATTATCCACAGGACAATGTTCAACTTTTCGCATCAACACACAGGCTCTGCAGAAGGTATGCTAAAAGTATGTCAGGCTAACATTAGTTTTGCCATTTGCAAAATAAAAAAAAAAGACAAGTAAATATGCCTATTTACCCCACATGATGTAATGACAGGATCTTGAAATACTTTTGAACATATCATACAGAATAACTTCTCTGATGGCTTGTCAGCAAAGACAACAATTTCCTAGAAATGTAAGTTCAACATAGAATATTAATGTAAAAACTTAAAAATATGTTGAAACTTGGGATTTTATTCAACCTTATTTATTTTTTCACTGTCTGAATTACTCAGATTACTGTTGAGAGATGGATATGAGGAGCCTGCAGACAAATTGGAAAGACGTCTTGTTCGCCACAATGAATCTTCAGTAAATGATTGACAGTTCTGCAAGACATTGAAAAATAAGACATTTTTTCAACTGGAACTGAAAAACAAAATTGCTTTGACAAGTTTTCAAGCTGTCCAATGCAAGCAAATTTACTGACTTTTTCTGAGCCAGGAGGAGAATGAAACTCTTTATCTTGAAAACTTCTTCCGCGAGTACGAGCTCCTCCATTTGCCAATGATGCTCCAAATGATGTTTCCATCATTGACAGGAAGGTATAGGCAACTGTGTGCTAGACTTTTCATATAAAACATAACTTATGACCAATAGCATCTCTAAACATGGTAAACTTGAGCAGGATCTAAAGTTGAAAAAAGAAGCACTAAAGAACCTTTACTCAAAAATTTAATTGATGCAGTTATCTATCAAAATAGTGCAAATTAAACCTTACACAATATCAGCAAATGTATGAAGTAAAAAATATGGGTATTGTGAAAGATTGCTACATCCCAAAGAACCTTTGTTCAAACTGTCAGCCAAGCATAGCAAAAGTGTTAAAGTGAAAAGACCAAAGATCATTAGCAAATTTCGTACATTGGTTGGAGAAACTTACCAAAAACCACTCGTTACATATGTTCACATTCTTTTTACATCATTGTTTTGACCCAAAACCTAATAAGAGAAATTTACAATGTACGCAAGTGTGTTACTACACTTCTTCAGCATTACTTCCTCGCTACTATATATCCAAATATTTTGTACACTCTCTGATCTCATTATCTAACTGAAGTCATATGCAGAAATTACCCCGAGGTACAAAGTATCCATAGGTAATTTCCTTACAAGAACTGAAGAAGCAACAGAACATTACGTTGGCTTCAACATGGTGGGTCGTAAGCAGGAAAATATTAGCGTGAAAAATAGACTGGGAAGAAAGAATTTTCGTACAAATATGCCTAGAGCGTTAGGTATTCGTGATGCTAGGGATGTTCTTGAAAAGAAAGGATCCAACAAGGTTTCAAACTATTTTGTTGTTTCATAACATCTCTGTACTCAAGATGTGACTTGTGCTGCTTGTGCATCAATTTTATTGCACGTGTAAAAATATCAAGCGTAAACATTCTAATGTTAATTCTTTGGTCACAATTTTGCTGAAATGCCATCAAATTAATTGCTTTTGTTGACAGTTTTAATATCAGATGTCTTATTTTCCCATTGCAGGCTAGAGTGAATAAATCCAAACGTAGGATGATGTCAAGCAGACCACAACAAATCACCAGCAAAAATACGAAAGCGAGAATACAAAGATTGATGCCATTAAATCACCTAATTAATCCTGTTAGCAGTAAACTATCAACAAAATCACCAAATAATTGCCGAAAACTTTCCATAAGTCAAAACTCAATTCAAGTCACTACTAGACAACCTCAACTTTCACGCAAGACAATTTCTTCATCACACTCGTTGAAAATTATCACCCCTTCAAATATGATTGCAAAAACTGATACTTCTAGCAACATACCTCCAAAACGAACATTAACAAATGAAATATGTACCTCAAGATCGTCAAGGATTACAGAAGAGGAAGATCTTAGAACATCAAGTCCTAACCTTTCATTCACTTCTCTAACAGGAGAACGGCCTTTATTACTCAAGAGACCTACAAAAACAATTACTGATAGACGTGATGTTAGTACTTCAATTGTCTTATCAACTGTTATGAAATATATTCCTCAATTTTTTCCATTTGAAAACATTTACAGGATAACGTAAACATGCGTAAAGTTGTTGTCACCAATCTTCATTCACGAGTAATAAAGGCAGATATTGTGGTATGATTAAGTGTTTGATAATATTGAATATCACAAACTTCAAATAGCTAATTCAGTTTTTTTCTAAAAACAGGAATTGTTTGGAGCTGTTGGTCCATTGTTCGATGTCACTCTAGCCAATAACATGGCAGAAATTGTGTTTGAAAAAGCTGGTGATGCGGAGAGTGCTTATCACAAATACCATAACCGCATGCTTGATGGTAAAGCAATGAAATGTGCTTTGGCTGTAGTAATACCAGATAAAGAACAAACAACAGCAAACACTGGGTAGGCTTCATTTATAGCTGTTTTAGTTTAAACTTGCAATTTTTTATAATTGTTTTCTCGTCTAGTGGTATCCAATATACTGGTGCAGAGCTTGTCTATCCTGCTGCATCTTCAAGACCAGTTATATTTCAAGTTCGGATATAGTTTATATTATATATATATATTGATGATGCATTTTATATGTTAATAAGTTGAATATACATTGATTGTTTTCTTGTATAGTTTTATTTTTTAGACTTAACATTCAATCTTTTTGTTGTTGATTGGTAGTTATATGTTGATGGTTGAGAATCGCAGAGACTTCTATGCACAGATTTTGAAAATACTGTAATTTTTAATGTCAAATTATAATATCCCTGACTTATTGCTCCTTCACAGTATCTTCATCTTGTAACTCTGAATGAAGTTTGTAGACTTGACTGTTCAATGGTATCACAGGTTCTTCATATATGTCATCACTATATGAAGTATTTAACTCACGATTGGAGTAATCTCTTGTTGGTAATTCTGGTGGAATATCGCTTGATGAGGATTGTGATGAAGTCCTTGTTATGCCCTCGTTTTCCATGACGTCATCAGTTCTCCTGACGTCATCATTTCTAATGACGCTGTTGAAATCTTTTGCATCATCTTGGTAAAAATCGAACTCAGGCTCTTCATTTAAACACACATATTGAGGTACGAGTGAAATCTGGTTTAAGGCACTAGTCCTGCTTAATGCTTTCGTAAATGGTTCGGTATTGAAGGGAATTGGAGGAGTCAACAACAACATTTCATCGTCAAGAATTTCAATAAACTGAAAACAATCCATGTAAATTTAATGAAACATGAATTTTATTGAGAAGAAACCGACTCACTCATACCTGTAACGTATTCATAATGACAAACTTATATTTATCTCCTAAAAGCTCCAACTTCCCAACAAGACTGTATTCATCGCCATGATTCTAAAAAGAAACATTCGTTGTATCTCTCGTCTTTCTTCATTGTGTTGTCGTGACAACCAATAAGTCAAATTTAGGGTATTAACCATTAGATCAGTCTTTTCTAAAATTGTAAACTTGGTGAAATTTCTGTAAACTCCAGTTTCATTCAAAACCACATTGGAGAGCGAGATGGCCATCTAGAAATAAATAAAAAGAAAATATTAAATGTTTCTAAACATTTCTTCAAGAAACGTTTGATGCATTTGTGAATTACCGCGTTTTCTTTCTCCCATAATTTGTAATATCTCGCCGCGTGAACACCCAAAATAAAGACCAATAGTTGAAAAAAGAAGATGTTTGCGATGAAAAGAAGCAACTTTTCGCTTTTGATAATGTTCCCTCTTCGAAAAGAACAAAAAAATCATGTTTTCGTCGATCTTAATAGAAAAATATGGTCAATAACAACATCTTAACCAAAAACTTTCTATTCCTATGGAGACGTGCTTGAATTTCCATCTTATGCTATGACTTCAGATAGCCAACCAAGATCACGTGATATACTTACGTATTAGGATTGACTAAGTCTCCATCTTGATTATAATATGCCTGAATCCTTTCTCCATTTGAATCAATAAACGTTTTCTTCCCTGTAGGCTGCTCAAACCACCATCCCCAATATGCAATAGGTGCACCCCCCTGTTTCATGCCAAGGTTTGCTTTAATAAGCCCAAACATCAGAGAAAGGAGAAGCCACATAATTAAAGCATGGTTCAATGATGGCGTGGTAAAGAAACTCACGATCGCTGCAAGATTGTCGTTCATCCACATGAAAAATACCTCCAATCTTCCAAATTTCTTTTTTTCTATCTTCTTGTTGACTAAATTTAAAGCGTCTTTATCTTCGTCATCTGAATCTTCAGTAATGCATGACTCGCTGCTGGAATGACCTAGACACTAAGTTAAAATTTCATGTTAAACAGTCAAAAACGACATGAAATGGTCTTAAAAAAGAAGTAATACTTACTGTACAAGAACAATCCTGAAGACAAACACATGCCGAGGTCGTCTCAAATGTGATATTTGCTGAATCTAATAAACCATGGCGGGCGTCCCAAAGATTCACTAATATAAAAATAGTTATAAATAAGTGTTTCTCTTGTACGTCTCGTCCTAATCTGTAGAAAATGTAACAGTTAATGTACCTACCAATACACGTAAATGCCCCTGAATCGTGAATAGTCGTTCTCAATCGTAACGTGAAAGTATGAACAGACTGAGCATTAATGGATGCCTTCACTTCAGGAGCGCGTTGTATACCTCGTGTACAGTATTTCATAGTGACCTTAACGGGGAAAATCAGAGAAAAATAAGAAAATGAAAAGAAATGAAAGATTGTTTTATAAGAATACAACTTACAAAGAAGTCTGCTGTCACAAGACCTGTATTTTGAACAATAACATGCAGTTTTCCATTGTCAGATAATGATTCAAAGTCTGTTGCAAATGCTTTGACAATAACGCCACTTGCCCTAAAACAGACCAATGTAGAATGAAGCCCATTGGGCCTGACTATATTTATAGGAGCAGGCATAATTATTTAGGAGCTGGCATTACGATGTATGAACATGCCGAACCGGTGGGCCGACCTAAGTAGGAGCAGGTCCAACTATTTATGAGAGACTTAATTATGTAGGCGCGAGCCAAATATGTCAAAGCAGATCAAATTATGTGATCTGATCCAACTATTTTAAAGCATTTGTAAGTTAACAGTCGTACTTGTTATAAATAAGAATGATATCATCAGCACTTATTTCTAAGCTGATCAAGATGTTTCCAAGTTTATTAGCTTTGTACACCAAAGCATATTTTCCTTTTTTGTCGTACTCCCCGGTGCCAACAACAACTCCATAACGCTCTGGAAAATACAGCGGTTTTTTTCCATTTGCACGATTTTTCTAAAAATAAACAGACAACCAAAGATAACAATAAAAATTTTTTAAAAGAAATTTATTTAACTTAAGCAGAATAATTGAATACCGTGTCACTTTCAAAATAATCTTTTACTTGGTTGTGTAAGCATCTAAATATCAAAAATATGAAATAAAACGGGCGCTTTAAATAGCAATCATGGGACAATTTATTCCACATTCATTAGTTTTACTTACGAGCCAATCTTTCGAAGACATCCAAGCCCTTGACCATCATGTCCACCCTGCAGACGAAATGCTGTAAAACTAACTCCAATTTTATTGCACGATAGCATGGAGTTCTCCAATGATACGAAAGATCGTGGAATTATAAGAAAATCTCGAGCACCATTCTGAGAAATTAAATGATTTTTGATCGTAATCATTATATAATTCATTGACTTAATGATAAAAAGTAAAGACCACTCTCCCCACAAAATACAAGGATGCCATTGGTGGCCTTGAAAACAATCATTACTAAGCCTACTTTCGTCTGTGAATGAGTTAGCCAGTCAATCTTCGAGCTCCGAGCGGGAATAAACAAATATCTTTCTGTTAGACTGTAAATCTGAGTGTCAGATTCAAACATTCCAACTAAAGACGCTAATAACTGGAAAACAAAGAAGACATCTACTTTTATTAAAACGTCCTTCACTCTGTTTTTCTTCTTCTAAGTTTGAACACATACTCGGCCATGAACACCATGCCCAGATGACTTGAAGTTGCTTAGTTCAATTTCTCCTCCATCAACCAACTTTTCATACCGTCTTCCGTCTCTTTCTTCTTCCACTAGATCATAGGCTTTCACTAAGATCTTAAAAATTCACGTTTGCACATCACTTGCCAAAAGCCAAAATGACGAAAAGCATGCGTACTTCTCCATTGTAGACTTTTACCACAATATTAAAAGATATGTTGTCAAATATCAACAAATTCATGATATACTCACCTTAAACCAGATTCTATACAATCCAATCTTGTGAACATTATACCACAGGTCATCGTAATGCATGCAATGTGCACTGTGACGTTTTTTATTTTTGAATAACTGATGAAGGAAAGGGATGTGCCATTTATTTTCGCAGACTGTGTTACCGCGATGATAACGGCCACCTTGCGACGATAAATAATCTTCGGCAAGCGAACAACGACAGCAGAATCCCTGAGAAAAATGATCAGAATCTGCATAAATATTCGTAATTATCAACGTAACTTTTCTAAAAAATTGTAGGAGCCTTTATGAATATTTTAATCACATCTAATAATGTAGATATACAATTTACCTGACTGTCCCAAATTCTTTCACCAGTAGTGGCGTCTCTTTGAACTGGACATGACAAATCATCATCGTCTTTTGTTTCAGCGCCGTCTTGGCACCAGTACTCTCGTTTCGTTGTCTCATAAGGTTTATTGTTAACAGTCTGAATCCAAATTTTAAAGTTCATTCATTCTCAAAGCTCACAATCTAAACCACTCATCTTCACTTCTAACGAAGACTATTCAACACAAGAATGGACGTCACAATGGAATTCAAAACCAGTACATACCCCAATTAGATAATATGGATAGATAATACGCATTGGCGAGGAAGTTATGGTGATAATGAAAGGATTATAAAGTCTTGCTTCGTCATTGCTAAGTTCATCCCTCACTTTACTGACGTTTACATAAATCATCTCACTTTCTTTCTAAATTGTTTGAAAGAATGTTCCAATGTCCAATCTTAGTATGCAATCACTTTTATTACAAATATAGTATCCATACATTGATTGCTGCTGAATTGATTTAATGTTTTTAAAGATAAAAATATAGAAACTTGTTTCACCTTTCTGTATGATGGCATTGGCATTTTCAACAAGTAATTTAGCACATCTGACAATTGTTATATTCTCTATTTAATAAATTATTTTCAATACCTGACCAGCTGAAACAGCTTTAGTAAGAACCAGTTTCTTTTCACATCCCTTGCCATCAACCACGTTGAATGGATCCTGGTTCTTGTCCTTTACGCACATCGTGATCTTTCCTTTCGTCAAGATAGTGCATTCACAATATGAATGAAAGGAAATTATGAAAATAAAAACAATTAAGAAGTTAACTGTAGAGTACATTTGATCTGAAATACAACAAATTATTGATAGGTTATTTATCTCTTTTGAAACCGCAAAATATACGGCAACATTACGACAACATTATGATTGAATATTATATGACATCAGCAATCAATGAAGATGAATTATTTTGGCACACGCAATGATCTTTCTTCAAATGAACATAAAAACACATTTCCCAAGTGGAAACAATGTTTTTAATTACTACTGTCGTTGTTCTGTAAAGCTAATTTCAAAATTCAGCAGTTTTTTCATCCGCTTTACTTTCTAAAGTTACTTATTTTAACTTAGGGACAAATTTTCTATTTGGCAAGTTTTTCGGAATGATTCTTCTTGCGTTTGGTCTAGACCCAGGCTTTGCATCATTCCCGGCCACTTTAACCGACTCTAGTTTCGCCTCTCGAGATTTTAGTTGCGAGTAGGGCCAGTACGTGTAAACAAAATAGATGAGTTTAAGAAGCAGAATGATCGGGAGGAGATAAAAGAAGAGAATATTGATGAAAAAATCACGCAGTCCATGATTGTGGATGACAACCGTATTTCTGAAATGGAAAAAAAACATTTTAGTTGTCGCAATTGCAACGGTAATGGTTTATTAGTATTGAAACTCCCTGATAGTAAAATTTAAAGGGGCGTTCGCAAAAAAATTTACGGTTATTGCAAGGGGGGGGAGATATTTTAGTGTTCATACATGCAGTAGAAAAACATTTGTATCATGTATGGTTATTAAAATTATTACTATTATCGTCTTTATCATTGTTATGCCAAAATGTGTCAAATCAATACATGCTGTGTTTTAATCCAGAAATGATCTGTTGTGAAAATGTTTACTTCATGTTATTAATGTGATTATCAAAGTCATTTATCAAGTTCAATACATACGTTGTCGTATCAACAAGATTCATCGCAGCATCATAAGTCAAGATTTTCCTAACTCCTCTCACATTTTTTTCAACGTGTTCACCAACATGAACACCCCCAAGACCAAATTTTGCAATAAAAAGGAAGCGACGACCAAGAAAAGCTTTCAATA
This sequence comes from Xenia sp. Carnegie-2017, assembly GCF_021976095.1. Taxonomy (NCBI): domain Eukaryota; kingdom Metazoa; phylum Cnidaria; class Anthozoa; order Malacalcyonacea; family Xeniidae; genus Xenia; species Xenia sp. Carnegie-2017. Next base: position 15,381,222 of record NW_025813483.1, on the reverse strand, counting down.
CACCAAATAAAAGTAATCCACCAAGAACGAGGCGCGTACGATTTATATATGGACGGATTATGTTCATAAATTTGGTGAATAAATTGTTTTTCTTTTTCTCATCGTCATCATCGTCGTCGTCGTTATTATCGACAAAATCATCAGGATCTTGACAATCATTGATGCTTGCTTCCTTTTCATCGTTTTCATCTACAGCTATTTCGTTGCACTATCAAAGAAAATTGACTTCTTGTTGCTGTACTGAACATTGTCATAAACAAAAATATTTATATTTTTATGGCACATATTTATTTTTTGGCAAAAAAGCAGAGAATAATGAAATGTGAACAACTAAATTCTTGAATGTAACACAACATGGAAAGATAAATACACGTAGATATAATTATAATTACTTTATTTGTACGTATTATGTAAACACCAGATGCACTCTGATGTACTCAGGCAGCTTTATCTGCTTTAAATAATTGTAACATTTGGAACAAGATGAACGTACATAATGTTGAAAAGAAATGCAAAAATATCAATAAATATTAGTTCTACTTTTTATTGAGTACTCTTTTTATTCACGATGAATGATTCATAAAAAAATATATACATATATCTCGAGAAAGTCTTAAATTACCTTGCAAACACAATTATGAAGGCAAACACAAGGTGTAAATGTTTTAAATGTCACGTTTGCCGTATCCTGAAGATTGTGCCTTGAATCGTACAACTGAACTGAAAAAGTTCAACAACACATTTCAATCAATGTTACTGACGCATGCGCATTAATTCTTCTGCACGATAAAAAAAATTTTAATGATAACCTGTACAATAATGTTTTTTTCCTTTTCTTAAATACGCATCAATTTTATAAGTAAACATGTGAGTTGCTCTTGGATTGATTGACGCCATTCGTTCATCGCCACGATAAATTCCCTCGGAACATCTTGAAAACACGACCTTAGAATGTGAAGAATTCTTCAATGTCACGTGCTCTGCTCATACCCTATTCAATCAAAAAAACATGCGTACATAAAAGTCAGCTGTTACTAAGCCAGTATTTTGAACAACGACTGTCAGTTCACCATCCTGTGACAAAGCGTCAAAGTTGTTGGCAAAAGTTTTCACGATAACACCATCCGCCCTGAAAAAAACCCTAAAAAACTCAAACCTATTTTATTCATCAAAAGAAAGCAACTAACTCCAGTGTTACTAACCTGTTATAGATCAGTATCATATCATCAGCACTAACTTCTAATGTTACAAGACTATTACGAACTGTATCATCAGACTCGTAGATCAGACCCATCTCCCCAGACTTGCTATCTTTATTTATACCGACGCATTTGCCATATTGTTCAACAAAATATTTTGGTTTCTTTCCCACTTTACGAAGTGCCTGGTGGGAAAAGAAGAGATGCGTGTGTACACATAGGGACTTCAAAGGTCAATTTTAAATTGCTTACATGTTTGTAAATGTAGATCGTCCAGGTTGGTATAGTCCTAAGAAGGACTTTTTTTGTTGTTGTTGACTGACGTTCTTTTTGACTCTGAAGATGACTACCGCTAAGGTTGTCGAAACGTCAGTCAACAACAACAAAAACAGTCCTTCTCAGGACTATACCAACCTGGACGATCGACATTTACAAACATGTAACGATACTCCCGGGTTCAAACCATTTACTTTCTTTTCAATTGCTTATAGGCTTACCGTATCTTGATCAAACAAATCTTTGGGCTGATTATTCAGGCAACTAAAAACACAAAATTGTATTAAAAAAAAACGGTTAAAAAACATTTATCATTTAGAGTGTTTTACATCTACTTTAACAAGTGTGAGCTACCTGTTAGGTTTCTGATTACAGCCTGGACCACGACCCATGGCTCCACCACCTTGTTTACGAAATGAACTGTACGATACTCCGATCATGTCACAATTACTCATTGACTCGCGCAGTGAGATCATGGTACCGGGAACGAGCATGTAGTCATGGTAACCATTCTAAAGACAAAACGAGTAAGAAGAAAAGGACTGCTTTTTTATCTCGTAGTTTTAACAATACATCACCTGAATCTGAGGGTGTCCTCCATTTGCACTGTTCTCTGGTGTTACCCTCGGTTTAAGTAAATATCTTAGTTTCAAATTTGGAATTTCCTTTGTAGACTCAAATGTTCCATGAAATCTCGCAAGCAACTAGATGGAGAAAAAAATTCACCGAATCACCATTTCACGAATAAATCACCATTCATATCATATAAAATCTTTCGTAATCCTTCTAAACACTTTGAATGAATGAATGACATTTCAGTAGTATTATTACGGATAGAATTTCTCAACGCACTCTTCCATAATGTCCAAATCCACTTCTTTTTTGATAATTGAGATCTATCTTCCCTCCTTCAACCCAGTTTGTCAGAGTTTTATTGTCTACAGTCTTCTTCACTTGTTCATATGCTCGAATGGAAATAACAAAGGACAATCGATGTGGTTCAATGGAGTAAACATCATACCTAAAGTGAAATAAAATTATTGAAGTGCTGTTAAAATACTAAAACCACTGACTCCCATCATCGCTGACACACAATAAAGATCACGAGCATTTGTCTCCAAAGCACTTTTATACCTACCAAAGATCATCCATTCTCATACAATGTGAAAACATGTCATCTACGTCATAACCGTAGCCGCAAAGACCACCTTGACTCCCGCGATAAAACTCCTTTACGTGACCACCATATCTCAACCATCTCATCCACTTTGGAACTATGTCATATATAGAACATGCGCAGCAGAAACCCTATTGAGTGAAAAATTATTTCAGTCTTACCAATCATCGACTCAATAAAAAGAAATAGTTCTCATACGCTCAAGAGTTTCGTCATTGTACCTGACTATCCCAAATCTTATTTCCTATGTGATCACGTGCAAACCCACATGAAGCGTGTTCATCTGCAAATTCATCACGACATTTAACTTTGGTGCGCAATTCTTCATAAGGATGATTGTTGACAGTCTATAGCCAAAGACAATGTCCATTTTAAATCCCAGTTTTAGCCCAGAACAAAAACATACATAGACAATTTAAATTTATTCGGAATAATTAATAAACTCACAGTTTCATAACGCAAAGGATAGGCATATCTAAGTTTCGACTTTGTTATGCTGACAGTAAAAGGATAGTACAATCTTGCTTGTTCATTGTCCACACTATCATAAACTTTATTGGTTGTAAAAAGTAAAGACTCTGTAGCAGCCTAAATAATTTAAAACAACATCAAGATTCACTCAACATTGAGCAATGTACTCACAAGACAATGGACTTTAATGGATACCATATCTTATGTGTGCAGTACTGAATGTCAATGGATAAATTTGTTTTAATACATAGCATACCTGTCCTGACCTAACTATATGCGCAATAACTAACTTCTTCTCGCACGGTTTGTCGTCGACGACATTGTGAGGATTATCTCCGACATTCTCACAGATTTTCAAATCACTCTTCGACATAAAAAGACCTTCAACAATCGTCGTGTCGTGAAAAAACAAAATTAACTCCAATACTATCGGAGTTAAAAATAACCTAACTTTACTTAACCTGTAAATTTTATACATAAGCAACAACAAAATTGTACAATTGATTGAATTTCTATATCTATAAAAGTAAATTTAATTAAATAGATCGGGAGTCCAGTGTACAATTAAGTGTCATGTTATCTATTGATGACATCATTAAATTACTTTGGATATAATCAAAATGAAATCAAATGAAAATGCTTTGATTACGTACGTGAAAAAGTAAAAAAACACAAAAATAATTAAAATGAAATCTATAGCTTTATCCATAAAAAAGAAATGGATCTAAATAGTTTTTATCTGTTGGTATTGTTTTTCATTTTCCTAAGATGGATCAATGGTACCATTATCGCAAAAAGTGACATTACACTTTGTGAGAACACTGCAAACGATCCGTTGAATGTTTTACATAACAAACGATGCGAGAAAAAAATGGTTGTACTAGCTGAGGTTACTGGAGGAAAAGTATGTTCAAAATGACTATGTTAACTATAAAGACGTAGCATATATATAACGGAAGCAACACCAACCAATAAATCAACCATTTTATGTTGTTTACTTTTATAAAGGGTGAAACGGAGAAACTGCATGCAACAATAAATAAAGTGCGAGATACAGTTGTCGGTGAAGATGCTAGGCTTTACAACCCTTTTGTTATCACTCTTAGTATGTCACCAATACGTTTGGTGTATCCAATCGTGTTTCGTGGAGTACGTAAACACACATATTAAGTACATAACTCGTCACGATTATGGTGAACAACTACGCCTAATAAAACGTTTTGTCTACCTTCCTTCATTTTAGGTAGTCAACAATAAACCATACGAAGAAATGTATCCGTTGACACGGTTTGGCTGTGCTAGTCATAATCATCCATGCGGGAAGACATATGATTGGTGGGGTCGGCCATTATGGGATAGTTGGGTATAAAGCAAAGCAAAATCATGCAAATGACACTCTCTCTTTTAACAGCAATGCATAAAATATTTTAGGGATTCTGTTGTACGTGTAAAAGAAAAGGAATTTATTCAAATGAAGTGCGGACAAAGATCTACAAGTTTGGTTTAAAAAAGAATCAATACTTTCGAGGCCATCTCGACTGCAGTAAATATCGTTCATCGGCCCATTGTATGCGTTATGATAAACTGTGGTAAGATTAAGGATGGTGTTAGCAAATCCACGCGATTACATAATCTCATTCATGACAAATCGAAATTTATCGAATCAGAATAATCGATAAGCTTTGATGATCGTGTATTAACAAGCAGATAAATTGTGCATTTAGGAACGATTTTAAAAATATATTAATTATTCTATGAATCAAGAAAATCTATCACCAGCATTGATGAGATACTAACAACACTACATGTGCTGTTTTATCAGATTGCATCCACTCATCCAAAGATTGATCATCTATTAAGAAAATCCATAGTTATTTCATTTAATTTAAAGAAACTTTTCATGGTTTTTCTAGGTATAATGTCTACGAAATCCTGGTTTATACGTTCGACTTTACTATTTGGATAAAGGCCTACGATCAGGTTGAAAAAACTGAGAACAACGAAACGTTAATTGAGTGGGTTGACGGAGGAGAGATAGAGTTGAGTCCATCAAAAACAGGAGGAGTGGGTAAATATGGAAGGGTAAGATGGGATCACAGAGATCTTAATGGAAGATTAAGGATGCTGGTTGAAATTGGTCTTTTTGTTAGATTGTAGCTAAGTACATTGGTAAAATGAAGTCAGGAACAGAGTACCCAAGATTGCAAGATCACTATTTCCTTACGCCAAATACAAAATACCTAACGTTAGGTAAAGAACACCATCCACAGCTAAAGGTAAATAAAGTTACCAATCAGAAGTTATTTGTCAGTGTTACCGCAGGAACCTTGAACCAATCATAAATAGTTTAAAAACATCAACAGTTTTTTATTTTAGCATGGATATCATGATTATTTAATAATTCCCATGAGTGAGGTTATTTTAACGAAGGAAGGTGGTCAATGTGACGAAATAGGAGTGGGGTTTGCCGCATTCTCAGATCAAAGTACGTATCACGAACTGACTGGATATGGTTGCTATCAGATGAAAGGAACGTAAGTACAAACTACAACATGATTTCTCACACTAACATTTACAAACCTAAAATCAAGTGTTTTAACGCAGGTGTCTTCGAAATCAAGTTCAAGATTATTTCGTTGAAGATTCAGTAAGAAAATCAATCGTAAACCATGTCTTCAACAATTATACTTTTACAGAAAGAGTAAAACAACGTTACTACAATGAAAAACACATGTTTAAACATCAGATATTTTCTTTATCCTAGATGCGACGAGAAAGAGGAGAGAAAACGAAATATTTCCCAGAAACATACGGTAAAATAACAGGTTTGAAGAAACCATTCGCTTCTGACGACAAAGTGGTGGAGTTTGAGTCAAAAGAGACTTCATCAGTTATGGTTTATCTTGAGATCAGCGCAGATGACTTGACTCTCGTTTATAACAGGTGATTGGTAGCTTCTTATGGGATATCAGATTACTCAAATATGGACATTATCAATGATTTTTTCAGTTTCATTGATATCTTTATTTTCAACTAAATGTACAATAAAAGGTCGTCTATTAATAATATTGCACGTTAGCAAACATTTGTCATTGTTAGCAAAGATTCTTGTTTAACAATGATGATCTAATCTCTCCAAGGGCTGCAGGGATAATTGTGAAAGCTTTTGCTGAAAGCTTCGAGTCTGAAAGTCGCAACGGTTTGGCAACCGTCATTGCTCAGAATACAGGATTTGTTACAGCTGAATTCTTTGTAAGTGTTCGCTGTAAGCAAAATCATGTTGTTTTTAGCCATGATCTTTATAAAGTAAATGGTTGATCTTCATCATAATGATCTTTATCATAATTGACCGCAGTTGCGCGAATCTTTTGACAGCTACAAAGTTATGAGAAGAAAAACTAATTTTTCAGGTTGCCATGGAACTTTGTTCAAGTGGTATAAACGGTGGACACGAACAGACAGCTTCAATCAATCCACAGACAAATCATCGCTTTGATTTCACTCTTGAATCATACAGACGTAAAGGAGGTTCATTTTCTTGCACAGGTTTATCAACCGAATTTGGTATTTTAGTAACCCGTCCAGTTACAGCATTACACTTATCATGTTGTATTTTTTGTATACCAAGCATTTCAAGCTTTCTAAGAACCGTTGTCTATTATAGCAACTCTTTACGACGCTAGACGACAATCCATCGACTCCACTGTTATCAACATCAATACAACAAGCACATGTGTTTGTATACTTCGATGTGGTTGTACGGTAAGTTGTGTCAATGTTCCATATTTATAGAATCTCATTTTCTCGAGTGCAAAAACTGGAAACGACATATAATTTCTTGCACAAGCTCCTTATATGATTATACTATCGTGGAATAATTGTTGATTCCATGAAAAACGTTAATGAATGACATATTTTGTGGTTATTTTTTTTAAGTGTACGGATCAAGAAAGTTTTGTTTGTCTTAATGAATCCAAAGTAACCTTCGATCAAGATAAACCTCCCGTAAAAAGCGATTTTATGGACCGCATTGCCGGAACCATAGAAGATGTTGTCAACAAAGTGGTTGACATTGCAAAAGGAGCAGTTTCTATCGTGAAGGGAATATGGAACTTAGCCCGACATCTTGATAAAATATGGTCATTCCTTATGATGCTTGGTTTCATAGTTCTCTTGATCATACTACGCGTAGTTCTCAGTTTTCTGCCAACGGGGATATTAAAACTGGCAGCAAAAAAAACATTTAAAGCAATGAAAAGCCCAGAGAAGCAAGCAGCAGCTCCGCCAACAGTTGTCGTAATACAAAGAGAAGAGGGAGACGTTGACGAAGAAGATAAAACCCAGGAATTTTTGTGAGTTTGACATTTCTTGTCTTTGTCTTTAATATCACTTAATTGTTAACAAGATATACAAAAACGTACGATGCAAACTTTTTTACTTTGACAGGGGAATTGATAGTGAAGAAAAAAGAAGAGGCGTAAAGGATTTTGTATTTGAGTGGTTTTTTTTCTTTATCTTGCCATTCATGGTTCTGCTTAGATTATCAAAGTTTTTATGGGGAAGATTACTTCAACCATTGTCAAACGCATGTATACACTTGTTGAAAAAAGTTTTAGTTTCACGAAAAACATCAATGTCAACAACTTGTGAAGACGATGCAGATCATACTGACAAAGTAGAACGCGACATTGACTTTGAAAGTATGGGAAACAATGAAGATGTAGAAATTCATTACACAGAACACAACGAGACAAGAAAAAAAGAAAATGGAGAGAATGACATTGGAAATAAAGAAGATGAACATGATGAAGAGAAAAACTTAACCTTTGATGTAGAAAATAACAGAGAAATTATAAAGAAGGATGTTCCTAAACAGGGAAACTTTGCCTTCCCACATGACGTTAATGAAGTTGAAGATGGAGCAGGAAATGCTGCATCTACCGCCAGTGTCGCAGATACTACCACTGTTACGAGTGTTGTAACAGAAAAGATTGCAGGAGTAAGCAGTGTTTCGAAAAGTTTCACAGATGGAAGCAATGTCGCTGGTGAAATTTCTACTAATGAAAGGCTCAAGGAAACTGAAAGTTTTGACGATAATCCTTAATTATATAAAAAATATGTTCTATCATTCAACACATTTTGATTTCCCATTCGTCCGTGTCCTTTTTCAAATAAACGTCGAAAGTATTGTGTAAAGTAGTTAACACAGTTGCAGTACACATATAATAGTTGATCTTTACAAATTTGTTTTACATTTTTTTTACTTTCGCAGAATTTTACCACAATTTGAGAAACTGTACATAAGTCGTTTGCCACCGATTAATCAACATAACTTACAACATACGCAATTATTCAGTAAAAATAACCATTTCCACATTGAAGATTCCCACTTTAGATCGCGTGTTACGATTTCTTGGAATATCTCAATTTATTAGATAGTGTAAGACGTTTCTGTTTGGCCTTCTCAAGGCGTCTCCTTTGAGCTTCGAGTCTTTTTTTCTCGATTTCATCACTCGTGAATATCTTGGTGGAAATTTTAGGGGTCGTTACTTGACAGTTGGGGTTTGCAGGGGATATCTTGCAGTTTGCGGTGGTTAACGGTGTATCCTTGATTGCACTGAACAGTACTTCTAATGAAGAAAAAAGCAGAGAAAAATTAATGTCTCAGTTTTTAATAATCGATCTGATATCTTAATGAATTTTTTCCAACACAACACGAAAACATAAAAAGATTGACAATAATTACCGTCAAAATTAATATTGTCCAACAAATCGTCCAATTCATCATCGTTACAAAATTCAAATTCCTTTAAATCACTGTGAATTTTACTTGAACTTTTCTTTATTTTTCTTTTCGCTTCTTCAAAATCCTTCGAATCACTCGCTTTCATTTTCTTTTCCATCTCACGACTCCCATATTTCTTCGTAGCCTTAGGAACTACGTTTCCAGAGATACTTTGTAAAGGAGATGACGTGGTATCGTTAACAAGCGTGAAACTTTTGATGTTTGTGAAATAACGATCATTGTTGTTTTTAGAAACATGGTCAGAATATTTGCATGTGTTGTATTGTATTTTATTCTTTTCATTTTTTGATGCTATGTTCAACGCGTTGAAGGATTTTGAAGTCGAACTTTGATGGAGTAATGAAGGATGTTTAGATGACCCATTTGAAACTTTTTTATCACATTCCAATTTTTGATCTTTTTCCCCTGACGATAGCTGACGATGAATCTCATCTTTTATTTTATTCTTTTTTACTTCCACAGCAGCATTCTTAATACCTTTTACATGAAGGTCTTGTGATTTTTCATATTCTTGAACGGCAGTAGCAAGTATAAGATCATCGTCATCATCATCAAACCAGTTATCACTTTGTGCCGAAATCTCTCGTTCATAAGCAGTAGTTTCATAACTATTCAACTCACGTTCATTTATTTCCGTGTCTTCTTCATGATCAGAAAACAACATTTGTGTTTCTTGTATTTCTGTGCAAACCCCCTGTTGAATAGCATTTGGTGCTAAAAATGACTCCGGTACATTTGGAGTCCCCATTTCATTGGGACTTTCACCGCACTTAAGACATGGTTGATCAGAGACACTTACAGTTAAATTAGACGAGCTGCTCAATTGACAGGTTAAAAGCAGATCATCCATATCATCCTCCATCAATTTATAACTATTCTCAAATGTTTGATTATCAAGAATAGAACTGTTGTCTTCACATATAAGTGGTTTAGAAGAGATCTTACCAGTTGGTAAAGTACAGTCTTTGGCATGAAAGTTTTTGTCGTTCACATTGTTGTTTAAAGCAGGCTTCATAGGTGTTACCTTTTTCAAAGATAATTTACTCCTCTTCTTCACTCTAAGATGTAAAGAAGTTTAAGCTTAAAAGTTATGACTGTGTTAGTAATAATAGCAAACTGAATGCTATGTAAACTGGAGTGATATTCTGATACTTACTTTTTCAAACGTGAACTAGTGTTGGATGTCATGTTTTGTGAATCATTTTGACTCTGACTGCTCCCAGCACTTATATCTGTAAGGTGAATATTGTAGTTGATTCAATCATTTATTAATTCATTCATTCATTCATTTACTCATTCATTCATTTATTTGAATACTTCATGTAAATATGAACTTACCACTACACTGGATTTCATCAACTAACTTTCTTATCTCAAGTTGAAATTGTCGGGACAGCTTTCGCTTTTGATGTCGGAGTGATCGTCTATATTGATGTGAAGTTACTGATCAGCCTTCCCACTTAGAAATCATTTATTGCCTTTCCAACTTACAAACCTTTGTAATGAAGGAGTAGAGGTTGTTGATGTTGATTTTTTAGAGGTATAACGACGTTGAAATGGTGGTGATTTCAAATTCTTGCTGCAATCACTATCATTTTTTGCTTGGCCAATATTGTCCAACCACATTTCCAAGAGTGCCGAGCTTCCATGCTTTACAACAGGTGATGTCTAAAATTGTCACACATCATTAAAGATTGACTGAGGGATACAAGATATAATCAATTATCCACAGAAGCATACATTCTTTGATAGTTTTTCAACAATGTATGATACATCTAGTGTTCTGTCATCATTCTTACTGGAAGCCACCTGACAACCTTGTTTTCCTTCTACAATAGAGATAAACACAAAAAGAGAAGTCTTGTAAGGTAGCTCGATTTTACTGGTAAATATGTACCAATAAAAATATTAAAAATATATATATTAAACATAAATACACAAATGCTATGATTCAGCTGACTGTTTCAAGTATTATGATTTTGAATTGTGATATTTTAATAAATTTACATGTAGTCAAAAAAAGCACTTGATTGAAACAAAGAAATAATACCTAAAATTGTTGGGCTCTCAGGAGACTTTTGCCATTGGACTTCAAAACTATAGTCATTCAGCTTTGTCTTAAAATCTTTTAATAATCGAAGAAAAGTTGATATTGTTAGCACAACGTACAAAATTATCATTAAGTAAAAAACTTTTCACTTACCCACGTTAGTCGAACATTCCACATTTTCAAAGGATTTAGTTCGGCGTTTTCTCATTTTGAAAAACTCGTTTAAGTACATTACCTTTCTCTCGACTAAAACACCACGCCAGCCAAAGCCCTAAGGTTTTTACAAAGTTAAAATTCAAACATGGCGCCGATTTACCGCCGAATTTTGCACGAATGACAAAGCTCGTTGGTCACATGTCAAGTCAAGTGCTTGTTTGGCTAATTGGCTCTTTCATATAGGGCAAGTTGTTTGTCTTTCTCTTTTGACTGTGAAGGAAAATTAATCTCTGGATAAATTTAAGAAACGTTACTTTTTATAATATTTGCTATTATTATATGAATTGTACCTATCCACATGTTATATTTATGGCGTTTAATGTGATTCATTAATTTATTTATCATACGCGCACGCGCAGTAATTTGTCAACATAAAATGAAGGGGTCAACGGAGAACACTGTCCACTGTGGTCAGTCAAATAAAGAGTTATCAACTTAAACAGAACGGTGAATGGCGTTAAAAATGACTAGTAATTTAGAAAATCAAGCCATTATGAGGAGAGTTGGTCACTGTCATGGAGAAGATCAACCAATGTGTCCTAACAGTATTATATTAAATGCAACTAAAGTGACAACTTTTGGACGAACTGCAGCGTCGAACGTTCGATTGCTTTCTTGTAAAGCGCCTCAAATGATATCTCGTCAACATGCTTCAGTTTGTTTTTTTGAAGGAAAATGGGCGGTTATTGACCATAATGTGAGTATATTTTATCACAGTAATCTTTAAACAAACATAGATCTGTTCATTTGTGTGCATGTGCCTTGACCTACATGAAGAGACTTACCCCTTTGGAAACTTCTTCAACATCTCTACACTTAATAGATGACTCCCGTTATTTAATCTTTCCTAGAGCTTAAATGGGGTCTATGTCAATGAAGAAAAGATTATGCCAGAATCACCATATAATTTGACATCAGGGGATAAAATCTGTTTTGGTGCAATGGTTGAAAAATGTTATGAATTTGAGTACATATTTGAAATACTAGTGAATAATGATAACAAACGAAAATCTGATAAGATAGAATCAGCTACAGAACCCAAAATCAGAAAGGTCTTGGAAGAAGCTGAGACTAGTGGTTTAAGCTCAAAGGTTTGTACCTTATGTTGATGATGAAAATGAATTTAATGAAAAACGACTTAATGATTACTCAACATTTTTAGGAAAATTCTGAAGTTTTTAAAATCATAGATTCTGAAAGGAAGATAGAGGCCTTGAAGACATTGCTTGCCGAGAAAGAAAAAGCTTACATGATTCAGTTAGAGCAGAAAGATAAAGATTTTGCAAAACAAATTTGTGAATACAAGCAGGCATTAGATAGAGGAAGGGAACAAGAGAAAATGCTTAGGGGTCTTTTGCAAGATGAACAAAAACATAAAGAGGAGTTTTGCCAAAAGTTTGAGCAAGAGAAAGATATCTTGCTAGCAGAAAAAAAGAAAGTTGAGGATAGTCTAATTGAAGAAATCAACTGTACAATCGACGAGAAAGACAAAGAGTTAACTGTACAACTTAATGAACTTCGTACAACCTTACAGAATGCATTAAAACAAAAAGAGAGTGAAAAAATACGCTTACAGGTATTTTTTGATTACCTTAAAGTGAAGCTATTCAGTAATAACTCGTTTTGACATATCGCCATTTGCGTCTTTATAGGAAGAACTAGAAAAAAACAGAGTCGAGCGAGAAAAGTTACAAAGCTTGGAAAAAAATGAAATGAAACTTGCGCAAGATGTTGAACGACTTCGAGAGGAATTAGCGGAGAAACGAAAGGAAATTAATAAATTGAAGGAAAACGATTTAGCGAAACGTTTGGAAGACGATTTAACTTGTATTATCTGTCAGGAATTATTTATTGAATCAACAACTTTATCATGTTCACATTCATTCTGTAACTATTGTTTGAACTCCTGGATGAAGAAGAAACATACCTGTCCCATATGTAGAACTGCCATTAAAGGAACACCTGTTCGTTCCAGAGTATTAGATTGTGCTGTTGAAAAGGTAATGGAAACTATTGATGATGAGACAAAGTCACGTAGAGTAAAGATTATTAAAGAAAGAAAAGAAAAAGCAGCAGGTATGGATGTTTGGGGTTTATCCATGATTAAAGGAGTTAGTAGGGGATGTTTTGGAGTTTATTCGTGATGATTAATTGAACTACTTATGAAGAAAGCTTTTTTTTGTTTTTTTCAGAGATATCTATTGTAGACGAAACTCCTCCTGAAATCCAGCGTCGCATTGGCAACCATGACAATCCTATAGTGGTTGAGCACCATGATAGAAACGAAGTACAAATTGTGGAACGTCAAGTACCTCCTTTTTTCTTTCCCCATCTGATATTTCGACCTGAAAGACCACCCCCACCTTTACAGCAACAAGGTAATAATCAAGTCAGGCGAAGAAGAGCCCAACCGCAGGCAGGCATTCCTTTCCCAATTCAAAATAACAACCGTTGCTTTCATTGTGGTAGGTATTTCGCTTGTGTGTCGTTATGCCTAACACGTGATTGTAGTACAGCTCGGAGCAATTATGGTTATGGTTATGATCAACAATCAACATTTATAAAGTGAATGGTTTAAACCCGGGGGTAATTTCAAATGTAGATTGTTTAGGTTTATAAAGTCCTGTTGACTGTTGGTGGTGAGTAACGTTTTGACAACCTTAGAAATCAGCATCAACACAAACAGTCCTTCTGAGGACTGTATTAACCTTAACGATCTACATCTACAAGCAGCCAAGAAATTCATTTTTGCAAAAATAAAATGACACCACTCGTATTTCTTAGTATTAAACTTGCTGAAGTTGAAACATTCAACTTTAGTACGATATCTTTTGTTTATTTTAGGTATGATAGGACATTGGTTTGAAAATTGTCCATTCAGGTAGTGACGAACGTTGGTCGATTTCTCTCTGGAATTGTATTGTTACCCTGAGTGTTATGGATACTAAATCGTTTTAGCCCGAATTTTTGTTTTTTTATGATAAAGTAATCTTGACAGAAAAAACGCGAAGAGAAAAACATTAAATTAAACGTTTAAATTTTTTTATAGGTGAAATAAAAAAAAACTTTTTTTAGGCTTCATATTAAAAAGTCGACATACTTCATGTTTCCTTTACTCCTTCACATAAAGTTGAATCGCGAATATAAAACGCTATATAATTTAGTAGCGTATAGCGAGCCTGTTTAATTTATTCCTGATGTGAAAATATTCTTGTGATCAAATTGCTTCAAAAACAACACATTTCTAAATAAATAATTTTCAGTTCCGATATTTATACTTAGCAGGACTAAAATGGTGGACTCATTGCGCTGCTGATAGAGGCTCTGATCATACATCGATTTGTCAACCTTATCTCACCATCACTATTCTCCGACTGCTTCATTGAAGCAAGTAATTCTGATGTTTGCATGTTACGAGCCATAGTAAAAATGTCTTGTTGTTCACGAAGAAACTCCTGGAAAAATATTAATATAATACTAACTTACACACGGACATCTTTGATTTTTGTGTACGCACTTAATGCCATTGATTCATCTCCTAACTAGAGCAGGAAACAAAGGCGATTCCCTCCCTGGATGGATATTCGTTTGAATATTTTCGTCTGTGATTTTGAATGCTTCGCTATTCAAGGGGATGGGAGGTTCATAACTCTCAACATGATATCTTTTCTGATGATCATCACATGACTGTTAAAATAACTTACTTCAATTATGGTTAGCATCTGAAAGATATCAAGATCTACCAATGATACATTGTTCTTCTTCGTGCATTTCTCTGCGAGATTAAGGACAGCAAGTTTCACCTGGCCAAGTACAGTTCGCTGAACAAGAAGCATGGCGTTATATTTGCAGCCCAGGTAATTGCAATCGAGAGTTTACGCACACACATCATTATTCAAACCAACCTGTTGTCGATAGAAATTCTCGTTTGTTTGTAATACATGTTCTAGATGAGCGTTGATGTGTGTAAGATCTTCAAGCTGGTTTTGAAGTCTTGCTATATTGTTGTTGTCCACCTGAAATATGCAAGTGAGGTTATAATTGCATCTTCACTCGCATACCAACCATCATTGCATTCCACAAAACTAACCATTATCTCTTGATAGTGTTTCTGTTTAGCATTTTGAATAATATGTTGGTACGATTCAATCTTAAAAGAAGGTCCAGAAAAGCATCATTTAACAGAGAACGATAAAACTGTAGAGATACAAGCTCAACAGTGGCGTTGTGCTCGTAAGGTAAGATTTGTTCAACAACCGCCAATCATCCTCCGCCATGACAACAATATAACACTTATATGTAGTGGTTATAATATTTTTATAGAGTGCTTACAGAAATATATAAAAAAAGAATAATCTACCTCCTTGCTCTTTTCGTTCTGCGCCAAAGAAACAAAATTTTGCATGGTATAAAGAGTATTATACCGCGCCATGATTCCAAGCAAAACTGAATCACTTGTGCTATCGAAATAATCTAAAGAGAGTTGTAGCTAAATTTCAGAGCAAGCATCATAAAATACATTTTGATGAAACTTTGCTTTGAAAACCACGAGAAACGTCAAAATGTAACCTTCAGGAGATAACTGTGCAACCTTCATCAAATATTTCTGATAAACGGATAGCTTCTCAACTTTTCTTTGTAATTGTCGAAGTCTGCGTAGAACGATAGTTTACAGACATAACAGTGACTTCGTTTATATAGCTTAAAATATAATCAGTCGACACCAGGCTACAAAAACGATAAATTTTTTGTAGTTAGCTACTCACTTTTGTCGAAGTTTTTCTAATTCTTCGCTGTGAATTTTTAATTCTCTCGTTTTCATTTCATTGAGTCGTTTTTCAACTTGATGTTTCTCTAAAGCACGTCGACGCTTCATTTCTGTTTCTTTGATAAACTTATCAAACTTATTTACTTTTTCTTCTATCTAGAAATTTGTAAAAATTGCAAAATTCACAAATTTTGTCCTTCATGCATGCAACGTAACATAACTAAGTGAGGGGAGAGTCAGTTATTTCTAGGATGTTCTAGCTAAAAATTGCGCTTTTTTAACCAAACTATGTATTTCCTGTTCATTTAAAAAATGCCGATGAATGAAAATAGTAAGTAAACACGCACCTGCATTTGCCGTATTCTTAAATCTTTTTCTTTTGTTTTACACGCCAACATCTTTGCTTCATAGTCTTGTTTTTCATTAATAACTCCTGTCGAGCTTTATATGCCCCGCTTGCTTCTTTGACCACAAAAGTCGAACGAACGGTCTCTATGTCGCTCGACAGGAGCTTGAAAAGACATTTAACATGATTATAAAGTGAAAAGGAAAAACTGAAGTGAAGAGCAATTTTATGTCTAATTCTATGATTTGAAAACGAAACAAACTGGTTTCATTTTGTTAAATTGCACAGCTATTAATGCGGGTAGAGCTTAAAATGAACTATTGATCAAATAAACAGATTATCGAAGAACGCAATTGAAGACAAGAAGGATTATATTCACTGAAAATAAACTTGTATATGCAATGATGGTGAAATATCGCATCTTGTACTTCATTCTTAGATCATGTGAAGTTATTTTATAACACAATTTATTCAAACTAAAATAATATTTATACCTCATTTACAAAAACGGAATCGCTTTGTTCTTCTGGACCTCTGAAAATGTTCAAAAACATTGGATTAGCGCTGCTGAGCAGTCTTTACTAACTAAAATGAATCAAAATCGAATCAGATATTACCTATATTGTGTAACAAAAACATTTTGCCTTTGCAGTGTCGAATTAACGTTTTTAGCCATTCGTTTTGAGTTAGTTTCTAGAAGATCAACTGTCCATTGCGATATTGCGATGAAGAATCGGAAAAGCTTTGTAACTAAAGTCACCTTGGATTAAGGTTATGTAAATACTTCTGATTAAATGTCAATCATGGCCAGTACAACCATTACTAAAGCAGGTGAGAAAATGCACGACTTTAAATAATAAAAGTATTTATTTAGCATTATAACAGAACTTTGGAATAATGAGCGTCATGTATAAACAGAAAGAACATCATTTAATTTACTATGACGATTTATTTCAATTTAAAACACGTGATTAATACAAGTGATTTTCTATTTCTCTCACAGGTGAGCTGAAATGCATGCAACGTTTTTTAAGGAAGAACTTCAAAGACTTTCGCGAGTCCACTTCACGACAACACACATTTAGATGACAATCATACGGCACTAGCTCACAACCCTTTCGACTCGTACACAGTCCTCAACGTTAAAGACGCACTTCAACAAGTGGATAAAGAGAATGGAACAGTTCCAAATCTTGATCAGACATACAGTTGACATCTACGGCAGCCAGTGAACATAGGTTAGGCAAGATAGAAGCAATATCCATGAGGTGTTCAGTGCTTTTAACAAGTCCCGAGAAAGAAACATCCAACAACTGCAAGCCTTGACAATGTTTCAAACACGACATTAGACCATCAAACGTTATCTTAGTACACGATTTCAAACATAATGATGTCAACAGAATGGAGTTATTCGCTAAAATACTCAATCCACGATCACTTATGGCACAGGAATTAAACTCCAATGAGCATAAATACGATCCAGAATAACAACACATGATACAGGCAGTAATATCCGTTATGTTTCCAGGTTCTTTGACACCCACACTTAGTTCCTCTAGATATTTACAATGTTCCAATAGTTGAATCATGCCAAAATCTGTAATATCACTATGTTCTAACTTCAAGCTCCTGATCATTGGTAAATATTTTGCTATTCTACACAAGGTAGCATCGGTAATCTTACTTTCTCCAAGGTGAAGTTGTTCCAATGAACAATTTTCAAGCAAAGCACGAACACCATCGTCGCCTACAAAAGGACAGCTGTCAATTTCAACGGTCCGAAGTAGCGGAGATCCTTTACCGAGCGCTCCAACAGATGAGTCAGTAATCTCAACATTATCATAAATTAAAGCTAAATGCGTCAAATTAGGACATGATTTCCCGATTGCGTCTAGCATTTCATCGTCCAAATAAATGTGGTCATCTTTCACCAATACATCTTCTGAGATTTCGTACACTTTGAGCTTTTGGAAATTCTTACAACGTTTCAACGCTTTGAATGTGTCAACAGTACAGGCTTGTGTGCTTGCTTCGAGACTAGTGAGGAATAGATTGTTTTGAAGTAGTACATTTAAACTTTTATTAGTGATTTTAGTCTTCGCTATTCCTAACTTTCTGAGTTTTGTAGAACGTCGGGCGATATGCATCATGCCAATATCAGTGATCTGAACACAACCACAAAGCTGTAATTTCTTCATGTTTGGACAATGTTTGGATATAAAGCATAATGAATCGTCAGAAAGATTAACACATTCGACAAAACAAAGCTTGTTCACATTGCGACTGTAAGCAGTCAATTTCATTAATGTACGATCACTAAAATTATGTCGATAATCAAATGGTACACAAATATTTCGCCACAGAGAAGCATCGTAACAAATACGATACCAACGCGAATTCACAATAGAAAGGCGAACGAGTAAGATCTTCGGTAAATACGATAAAATCCGAGCGAAAACATCGTCAGGTAAACATTCCAACGATTTCTTATTGAGACATGATAACTCCAACCCGTTTAAAGCACGTAAAGGCTTTTCCATACTTTCCGAGTTATCTTCGAACTATAGCTATTGCCTGGAACGGTGCCCGCTACTTCTCTGTTTTCTTTCATATTTTGCTTTAATATAAACACTTGGCATGTGTTTCAATGTAGGCCATAATTACCATAAGAAAACATTTTGTTTCAAAGACAATCTATTAAACAATTGAGATCATTTGGTGTTCTCCTTTCTTATTTCGCGCTCTATTTCCCAGCCATGAAAATAAAAATAGAAACATCCAATTGAAAAAAGCTGGAAAATGACATCTGACATTTCCATTTAATACATAGACTGATTTCCAAGTTTCTCATGCTGAATAACATCACCAAACATTAAATGAAATTAAATGAAGATATGATCTTTCATAACACCAAACATTGTTAATTTGTTTTATAAAAATAATTTACCGGTGGTCTATTATATGCCAGTGGGGGCAATTATTCACAAACGCGTAAACTTTCCACTTAAAATAATCACAATAACGCAAAAGAGGAGCACGCCGACCTTTACTATAAAAAACAACAACAAATGCCCAGGTGTCTCTTTCGATGAGTTTCCCTCAGTGATTTATAAAAAAGATCAGTGAAATGAAATCACGCGTTAAACATGGCAACATGCTTGCAGGTAGTATATAATAAGGTGACGTTGTTGTACAGGTGGTATAATTGAAAGGCGATCACAGCATGACAAAAATCCATCGTTTTGACTGGTTGTTTCGTAGTGACTGCGCAAACTTCGGCATCCGGTCACATAGATTCAAAATAAAAAACAATGAACAAAGAAAAGTACCAGCAATCATAGAGGAGAACGTACGAGTCATAACAATCAATGCGTTGTATCATTAATTGTTCATTCTGAAAAAAAGCTCTCAAAGTAATGTCAAAAAGTTTACAATACGTGAACTACAGTCGACACAGTTGTCGATAAACGGCAAAAGACAGTTCTATGTGATGTTTCCCGGTTTGCTTTGCCTAAATTGAACAATCCATTCTTTCTATCCGTGAAGGACCTTTCTAACAATTCTTTATCCCATAATAAACACAATAACAAGCACTTCATAGCAATCGATTGTTTCCAATCTTACAGTCTACTAAAGAGTCTATTTTCAGCGTCACCAAGGCAGAGTTGAAATAGAGGCGTTAATGGTGTGTTACTGGATGGAAATAAATGTAAATCAACAGCAATGAAAAAATTGAATATTCTGCCAAGTCACATGTCAACCGATGTGTTAAAAAACGTACGAACCAAGAAAAAGACTGGTGACAACTGACAAATTTTTCGTTTTTGCCCTAGTTGAAATTGCAAACCTTAAATTTTAATTACAAATGCTGATGATGTGATTTAGTTTTAATTACATACATTTCCATCATCGTGAAATATTTAAATCATTAAGAAGTTTTTAAATTAAGTCCAACAAAATTCACACAAAAAACAATAAACCTCAAAAGTCATTGGCTACATTATTAATTTTATACAACATCAAACGATAACCACCACTAATTGACCACATTATTAATGTTATACAACATCAAATGATAACCACCACTAATTGACCACATTATTAATGTTATACAACATCAAATCGATATCCACCACTAATTGACCACATTATTAATGTTATACAACATCAAATGATATCCACCACTAATTGACCACATTATTAATGTTATACAACATCAAACGATATCCACCACTAATTGACCACATTATTAATGCTATACAACATCAAATGATATCTACCACTAATTGACCACATTATTAATGTTATACAACATCAAACGATATCCACCACTAATTGACCACATTATTAATGTTATACAACATCAAACGATATCCACCACTAGTTGCCACATTATGTGTTATACAACATCAAACGATATCCACCACTAATTGACCACATTATTAATGTTATACAACATCAAATGATAACCACCACTAATTGACCACATTATTAATGTTATACAACATCAAATGATAACCACCACTAATTGCCACATTATTAATGTTATACAACATCAAATGATAACCACTAATTGACCACATTATTAATGTTATACAACATCAAATGATAACCACCACTAATTGACCACAATATTAATGTTATACAACATCAAACAATATCCACCACTATTTGACCACATTATTAATGTTATACAACATCAAACAATATCCACCACTAATTGACCACATTATTAATGTTATACAACATCAAATGATAACCACCACTAATTGACCACATTATTAACCTTATACAACATCAAATGACAACCACCACTCAAAGGTTTCGGAAACCATTGTCATTTATAAGGTCATGATAAAACTCATAGACTTCAACACAAAATAATCTCCACACTTCAAAAGATTATTGTGCATTAATGGAAGATTGTAGATAGTTGAGAAGATAGTCAACAGAAGGTCTGTCAGTTGATGTTTTACTGTGATAAACCAAAAGAAATTTACCATCACTGTTGATGATAAAATCCCCACCAAGTTGGTGAGGATCATCTTCATTAAGCATTGCCAGCAAGGAGCGACCAGCAAGCTTCTGTTCTGCATAATACACTATAGTAGATATTGCCCAGACTTTAGACACTGACCTGCCTAGTCCAAAAGCAACATAGACATCACGATCTTTATCCAGTAACATAGGAATACTACATTTTGTATCTTCCACCCATAAAACTGCTTTCTCCTATTAAAATAAGTACTTCATTATTCATTAATTCATCAAGTGCACACAAACCACTATGAAAAAGGAGTTGATCAAAATAAGCACTGATAGAGATAATGACAACTAACCTTTGATCCAAAGCTCACTACAGCAACCTTTGTATTTTTTTGCTCGAATTCTGCCAGCGATTTTTCAATTTGAGCCACATGGTCCCGTCAAGGCAATCAAGCAAAATGACGCAAAAATATTAGCAATAAAAAATCATATCCACTTTTGAATAAGCCCAAGGTTGTAGAGCTGTATAAAATAAACATCATACATGCTTTGATTGCCTTTATATATAATCAAAGTAGCCAGTTTGAAGGAAATTTTGTGAATTTAATACCTTGAAGTGGTGATATTAAAGATAGGTAGATCCATGGGTGCTTGTGTGCCAACATTTACACTACTTGCAGATTGATTACCACCAATTTTTTGATCCACATCTTTCAAGAATTGATCCCAGTTCTCCTCAACTTCAAGTAAATTCTCAATACTTTCCCTGACATGCCTATCATGATAATGACTTTTCCACATTTCCTCAAATTCTGCTCTAGTAGACGCCTTTATTTTGCTCATGCAAGTGTAATAGCCCCCTATAGCTTTGCCAAGACAGCGAATTTTATCACTGACGAAATTTTCCACGGACTCCATCACATGTTGTTGAGCTTTTTCAAGCAATTCCTCCAACAACTGAGACAAACTGTCAATCGAGTCCTTGAGTATCAACATTTCCTGAAGTAAGAATATTAACTTCCATCAAACTAAAACACGATTCTCGAAATAAAAAAAATAAAACACTTAGTTTTAGGTGGCATACCTGGCTATACGACATTTTCTGCAATGCTTTTCCTCGTCCGCCTCGTCAAACTTCGAACATTTTTGTGAAGCACCGTATCTGCACTGCAAGTGATGATATTTCTTCATATTCCCGCCCACATCCGCTTTTTTCATTCAGATTACATCCCAGTATGCTTCACGATAATCATTGTGTGTTTTCTCAAGATGGCGGCGGCTTATCGTGAACAACGTGGGTCAAGAACCAAAGTGCAAAATGATGATGTTGAAGAAGATTTAACCAAAGTTGAATACGAGACATCGGAAGGAGTTGAAGTTATTCCCACTTTTGATAGTATAGGCCTTCGAGAGGATCTTTTACGTGGAATATACGCTTATGGTTTGTTTACAAACATTTCTACACAAAGTGCAAACTTTAGTCGTTTTACTCGTGTAGAATTTGAATCCACCTTATTTCCTCAAAGGCTTTGAAAAACCATCAGCTATTCAACAAAGAGCCATAAAGCCAATTCTCAAAGGGCGCGATGTGATTGCACAGTATGAAGTCGCTTGTTTCATAAATTTATAGCTTAGTACCAAGTTAAGAAATTCATTTTTTGGTCTTAGATCACAGTCAGGAACAGGAAAGACAGCAACTTTCTCTATAGCTTCCCTTCAATGTCTTGATACACAGGTAAATCAAAATTTTAAAATCTGTGTTATTGTAACTGCATTAATCACCAACAACTATTTTTACCCCTCTGCTACATTTCAGAGCAGAGAACCACAAGTTCTTGTGTTGTCACCAACTAGGGAACTGGCAAATCAGATTCAGAAAGTTAGTTTAAAACTGGAAGACACATAAAATATGACTCGTGTATACTAATATTAACTAATTTAATTCCTGTTTAAGGTATGTCTAGCACTTGGTGACTACATGAATGTTCAGTGTCATGCTTGTATTGGAGGTACAAATGTTGGTGAAGATATCAGGAAACTAGATTATGGACAGCATATTGTTTCTGGAACTCCAGGACGAGTCTTTGGTTGGTTGAAAAAAAATTATGCATAATTAACTTATTATTGTTAACTAGATGCCACTTTGTTATAGACATGATTCAGCGTAGAAATTTACGGACACGAAACATAAAAATGTTTATCTTGGATGAAGCTGATGAAATGCTCAACAAAGGTTTTTCAAGATATGACAGTTAATTTTTGCAAAGCAAAGTTGTTCATCATCTTGTTTTTTATTATATAGGTTTCAAAGAACAGATCTATGATGTTTATAGACATCTACCACCAGCAACACAGGTTTGTTCATTACTTACCTCATTACAGTTCGATTTTTACACTTATACAATGTGGTACCTTATAGGTCATTCTCATAAGTGCTACATTACCCCATGAAATCCTTGAAATGACATCACGATTCATGACTGATCCAATTCGCATCTTGGTAAAACGGTACATATCTTCGTCACAACTTAATTAAAAAAACAAACTTTAAAACAATTTCAATCAATTGAATACTCTGTTCATAATTTCAGTGATGAACTGACACTGGAGGGAATTAAACAATTTTTTGTTGCTGTGGAACGTGAAGAATGGAAGTTTGATACGTTGTGTGATTTATATGATACACTTACCATTACCCAAGCTGTGATATTCTGTAACACAAAGCGAAAGGTATGTGATGTCACATACTGGTACATAACCCACATGTTATCTTTCTCATTATTGCAATCCATAGGACACCCCATTCACACTCTACAACATATTTCAACACATGGATTTCTAAATTCTACAGGTTGATTGGTTAACAGAGAAAATGCGTGAAGCAAACTTCACTGTGTCTGCAATGCATGGAGACATGCCACAAAAAGAAAGAGAGGCTATCATGAAAGAGTTCCGCAGTGGTCAGAGTAGGGTATTGATATCCACAGATGTATGGGCTCGAGGATTAGATGTAGCTCAAGTATCCCTCGTTATCAACTATGATCTTCCCAACAATCGTGAATTATACATTCACAGGTATGTTTTTTCATTTGTGGAAATCAAACTGAACAATTTTCATTAAGTTTCTTATTACCAATTTCTTTGCAGAATTGGTCGTTCTGGTCGATTTGGTCGTAAAGGCGTCGCCATTAACTTTGTTAAGTCAGATGATATAAGAATCCTTCGAGACATTGAGCAGTATTACAGTACACAAATTGATGAAATGCCTATGAATGGTTGGTGCTTTACTCATTGCAAATGTATTCACTTAAAGAAAAGTATTCATTTTGTTTAACATATTTTCTAGTGGCTGATTTGATCTAAAGATTGGCGCAAAGACAAAAAATGTGGTCCACATTATCAAAAGATGTGTCTTAAAGAGCATTATTTTAGCTGTCAACCTACTTTCTAATGTATAGACATGGTTTGATTTGTACAAAAAACATTTGATCTTTTGTATGCATGTTTAAATATAAATTTACCATAAAAGATCAGCGCGTCAAATTAATTTTCTGTAATACCTGTAAAATCCGCTACTCTCAACCTTCGGTCTCGGGCTTCCACTGATCTGCACTCAAGTTCTCCCAAAGGTCTCGTCGGTTTGCATAAACCCGTGCAAACACAGTAAAAATCTTTCATTTCTTAAATTACAACAATCTATAAGCCAAGCCATTAATATAGTCTAAAATGAACTTTAGAGCTTTGGTATTTGACTATATTAGTGTAAGGCTGTTATCTTGATTAAGTATAATTACACGTTGTTCTTAAACTGCTTTTTTATTTCGTGAGTTTAGATGTGATCGCCATAACGAATAATCATGTCAAATCCCATACAAAACGTCGAAAACTCGACAAATGATGATATAATATTGCTACATTGATAGTTTTTCGACATTTTTTTAAAGATTTAGTCTAACATATCTATTTAATGATTGATCAGTAAGTTTTGTGAACCTAGAAATGTAGTGGTTTTTTTTGGAAACAACGCATTTTATGTAAATTTGATAAAGACGACATTTATACACTATACACTGCTTGCTGGTGATGTACGGGGTTACAGACATCATGTCTATAAGTATAAGTAGCCTTTAACAAAATATGCTTATCTTGTTGAACATTACAAAAAGAAGCCCTTCCATAATGATGCTTATTCAAAGTGTCTTCGTAAAGAATATAAAATATAATGATAGAAAGACAAAATTCTTTACGACTTTACGGTATGTAATTAACCCAAATATATACCTCTCTTCAGTCATCCTACATGAATGTCATCCATATTTATATACATATATATACCTTCTCTCGTGTTATCCTACATTTACTCAATCATCTTCATCATCATCATAGTCTTCATCTTCATCTTCAGCTTCTTCAAATGCTTCCTGTTGTGCAGCTCGCAATGCATTCTCTTCTTCAACGGTTGGATCATCTACCTCCGTGATTTCGGGTCCACTTGGATATTCCACCTGAGGAATGGGTGGTGCGGGCGGGCTGTAGTTCTCGGAACTGTATTTTTGGCCCCAACCAACGTAAACATTTTCAAACTTTCTATAATAGTGGAACAAAAAATGAACAGCACGAAAGTGTGTGGCCTAATGTCATGCCCCTCACTCGAAAACTTTTTTCACCCCCCACCCTTTAGTAGAGAAATCAATTTCAACAGGTTTGCTGTTTCATCTAACGCCTTATCAATAATAATGCACACATTTAGTTAAAACTTGCATATATACATAAGCTAGTAGTTTTATGAAGTAATACAGATAAGAAATAAAGGTCAGGAGGCATTATGAACAACAAAGAAGGTTAATGTAATTTGTAAACAAGGACGAATCTTGATTTGGTTTAGATATAATTTTTGTACCTGTTGACAGCAAAACAGTGCGCACCAGGCCAAAGATTGTTGTGTAATATTGCAACAGAATGTTGCGGGACAAGACTGGGGGCTTTTACCACTGTCCATGCAGGAAAACCATCAATTTCTTAAACAAACAAATGGACATTTAAGAATAACATAAAGCGTAACTTCTCATTAAAGGAAACTTACCAGTATCTTCAGAAAGGGGTGTTAGTAATGGAGGACCAACTTCAGGTTCAGGTTCATCTGGTTCGTCTCTTTCTTCCTCTTCTTCCTCCTCTTCTTCTTCTTCTTCCTCGAATTTCTTATTCGAGTTGTACCAGGAGCATCGACCCTATACGAGATCAAATATCGATACCATCTCTTACACAATCTTTCCCCTTTAACTTAGTTAAGAAAACTCAGAGAAGGTTGTTGTACCTGTGGCAATATGTATTGAACGTGGTGGACCCAGTTTGTTAAAGAAGGATCTATTAAATCAGCCACGCTAAGACCTTCAAAGTCAGGATTCGTTACAAATGAATCACGAACTAACAAAAGCAAGAGATGTACTCCAAGTCAACTTAAGTTGAGTATATGACAGAAAAACATCCATTCTCATTAATCTTGCCTCCTTCGTCGTCTTCATCTTCATCTTCTTCAAACATATAAAATCCCTGAGGACTAACGATAGCTGATGCTGATATCCTAGCGATTACAGCTCGTAGGTAGTGTCTTTCGCTACCAGGAAACGGAGGATAACTGGTGATCTGGGTAATAAGTAAACATGGATTTATTGATAGACAGCGACTTATTTCTAGCAATACTTTCTTTGTTTCATAAAAGAAACAGTATCATGCTACGATCGTCACCAATCTACGGCAAAGTTTTCATAACGGGATGTAACTCCCAAAACTCACAGGGGAATTTAGATTTCCAGTAAAGAATTTTTTTATTTGTCTTGAGATTACTATCTGTGCGGGCGTCACGGAAGGTAATTGCACCCAGGAAGTTCCAACTAAAACACAACAATATTTCATGAACACAAGAAAATACACTTTACATAACATGGTTAACTTACGTTCCGTGCACACAAAATAAACATATTTGTTACACCCGGTGCCAAGATCTTCATTTGGGATTTCAGGGGGTGGTTTGTACATGGATTTTGGTAACTGATCTTCCTCATCTTCGACATCATCCATGTTTAAACTGTCATTACCTACATGAAATATCAAATGTTCCAATATTTTCAATCCAAAACCTTCATACTTGACAACTATCAATGTCTATCACCTAACAACTACATTGTTTACATTAATCACCAGAGAAACATAATGTCCATATTTACTACACCTGACAATTTTATTGTCCATAAACATCTTCATGCAACTACACTCATATGTAATATAAAATCAAAAGAAAAATACTTTTTCGTGATAAAACTTGCTCTGATTCTGAATCGGCTTCAATGCTTTCTTTACCCTGGAAAAACAAAAAAGAGTATGAATTGAAGACATTGAAATTGAGAAACAAACAAAAGATGATGTTGGCTTTACCTCTTTAGGTAATTGCTGTTCTGGATCTTCACCTTCACGAAATTCTACTTCAGCTACATAGTAATTATTCTGCAAACCAAGTATTTTACCTAATTCAAACAAGGCATTGAAGCATAAGGCTGCTATCGAGGAATCATTTATGGTTAAGAAGTCAAATGGAATTTACATGGATTGTTCACATCACAACTTTTTAATGCTAATTTTACTAAAAACGAAATTCTATAATCAAACTAACAAAGCAAGTGGAAACCTACCCCAAAAACGACACTTAAGTATTGGACTGTCATCAACCAGTTTCTTTAAAGCTAAGAAAACTCTAAATGTCTCTTCTTTACATATTCCTACACCACCAAGAGAGAAGTAATGAGCAAGTTCCATGATATTGGGAAGTGGAGTTTCCATCTCTTCATCAGAATCAAGTTCAGTGTCTCGCATGAAGTTTTTTGGATTTTGCTATCATAAAAACATATGTAGAAACTCATATGATATCATTTCTAATGTCTGCATATAAATTACCATAAACAATTCAGACTGAGTTTTAGCCAGTAACACTTTGGAGGACTCCTTTTCATGATCCTAAGATACGATATAAGTGTTATGAAAAAGTTCTTTCGTTCACATTCATCCTATCAACAAAAACAAAAACTATCACTTGTAAAGCATCAGGAGGTGGTTTGAATTTTGCTCTTTTCTCTTCACGACTTGCATCCTCAAGTATTCCTGAATGTAAGCAAAACAAATAAACAATCATGACAAAAAGACAAACAAGAAAAATCATCTAAGTAACTAAAAACAACTACCAACAAGTTGGTATTCTTTCCAACTCACTAATGTACACAAAATTTTTTTAAGGACATACTCAAAGCATTATCGGGTCTTTTTTTCAAAATCTTCTCAAATAAAGATGCTAAGTGATCATATCTAGAAAGATGCAGAAGCAAGATAAACTAGTATCTAAAAACTGAACACAAAGACATTAACTCATATACATACAGATTTCCTTCTCCATTACTATCTTCCTTCAGTAGATAAGCCTTGGTGTTTTTGATTTGAGTTTCTAAATTATAATCAACCTCCATTACAAAAAATCTCGCCAAAAATTCAACTATTTCTCTAAGTAAGATCGATTTATGTCACCGATTCTTCTATTCTTGTTTCCATAGTTACAACGCGTTGTAAAAATTCCGTTGATCTCCGGGAGTTTCCGACCACGTTTCCGACACATTCGTGACATTGTTTTGGAGAATATATATATATATTAATATATATGAATCTGTAGTTTTCGTGATTTTTTTCAACATCACTACATAAAATTTACGCTCTGCTCTTGGGCATCGAGCACTGTTTTATACGGAGAATCATCACATATAAACTTCCTATATATTAATATGTATGCCCCATCAATCCTTAAAGTTAGGAATTTGACACTAGCTTTAAGGTTATTTAAATATTCTAAGGATATATGATTAAGGCATTTTGATTAGTCCATTATGGCATTTTTCAATATAGGAAGAGTCGTGGATCCAGTGGATGTATATTGTTTAATGTATACTCGGGCTGTTGTATATCAACTGTGGGAAATCATTGAAAACGTGAAAATTATGGGTTGAATCTCATGTGATTCTTATCCCAAAAAACTTTAAATAAAATGCCGTTCTTTAGTAGGGCTTTTAGAAAGAATAAAGTGAAAAAGGAGAAAGCTAGAGAGAAGAAGGGCAAAAATGCTGAACCTCTTGGCTTCGGTCGAACGGATGCGAACGTAAACACGAGAAATCATTCACAACGTGAAGGTAATCTTTACTATGCGCAAAGATGTACCAAATGCAAGTCTCATTTTGTTTGTTTAAACTAAACGCTGCGGTGTTGCGTAAGTTTGTTTTTAAAACTCAACTAAAAAATAAACTGTTTAATTTTCTAATATTGCGTTTTCACACGATAAATTGCTACAAGTGCTTTATTAAAACAGTTTAATTGATACAATATAACTCTTAAGGCAATATAACCCAAAAATTTGAAGAATTTGCGAGTCATTCGCGATGATATTTATTGTTAAAACTCATGAGACGATACTAAGCACTAACAGCCCAAACATTGTTTGCTATTTTTTTATAATTTTATACCGATAAACTTCGTCAATTATTTAGAATTGGATTTTTTTAAACAAAGACCGATCCCATCACGTGATGTTTCAGAAGCATACCTAGAATTACCAACTTTAAATAATGGTTATGGCAGGCCATTATCTTGTTATAGTGGTAGTTCTGTCGAGCAGAAAACTAGTGAATCATCATATGTTAATCGTAAAAATGAAACTTGTTCAGATGGGTGTAGTGTTGATTCCAGTGAATCCAGGTTCAGCCTTGGGTCAAGCTATATTGGTGGAAATGATAAAAGGGAAAAAACAAAAGTACTCCAAACAGGAAGACACATAGTGCATCACAATGACATTCAGACCAATATGGATGATATTTTACAATCTTACAAATCACCTCCATCCTATGCAAACAGGATAGGAATACAACGAGGACATTCAGAAAATGCAGCTGATAGATACCGACATCCACCCCCTTACAGGGAATTAAGGAAAAGCATGGGATTTTATGGGATGAATCCACTTCAAAGATATGGTCAATCTCAGCATGTACTTAATCAACCCTTGCAAAGACACCAAGCAATGAGTATTCCTGATCTTAGAGTAATAGAACAGTCGAGTTCGAGACCATTCACACAAAATATCTTTCATCGAAACAAGCACTTTAGATTTGGTAGAAAAGTGGACCAACAATCAATGATGAATAAAGTTGATGAGCACAATTCACCTGAACAGCTAGGATTGTTTCAATACCAGAATCCGTGCAAAGTTAATGATACTCATTTGTCTTATTCTAATCCATATGAAGCATATAATGGATTAAGTTTTCTAGCATACACAGAGCAGCATTTAGGCCATTCAAGGATGTATAATAGTAGTGCTAATCAAAGTCATCTAAACCAAGGTATGATGGCTATGCCTCATCCCAACCGACATAGTCATTATTCACAGGGTCAAGTTCAAATGTATGCTTCTAATGAAGCCCTTAACTGGAATCAACATCTAGTTTCTCCATTGGGATCAGGTCTTGAACAAAACAGACCAGGTATAATAATTGACTTGATTATGACAGTATTTTATACATACTGTGATGTTATTCATATTTTTAAATTACTCTCATTCAACAGGACAACTCTCATCACTAGATCATTCTCTCCCCCCTGGATGGACCATAGAATGGACAGTAGATGGCGAAAAATTCTATGTTGAGTAAGTGATTGAAATGACCTATTTTTAATGCTCATAAATAAACTGGAATTTACCAAATTTATTTTTGAACTTTCCCAGTCACAACAATCAAACAACGACATGGTGCCATCCATTTGAGAAAGCTGGTAAGGATGATTTATTTTGTATGAAAAGATGAACCTTTTCCACATTTAGTGATCTTTTCATACACACATATTAGGGTTACCAGAAGACTGGGAGAAAGTGCACTCACCAGAGCATGGAACATACTATGTAAAGTATGTAATGTATTGAATATGTACCTTGAATATCATGAGCATTTTCACACTTGAATGTTTCTTTGTGTCTTAAATGCTTTATCCAATCATTTGTCTGTTAATTATATTCTTTCATTCCATTAGCCATCGGACCAAGACTGCACAATATGATCATCCAGCAAAGCATTTGTTGGTAGAAGAAAATCTCCCATATCCCTCAAAGAATTCTCTTGTTCCTGCAAATCCATACATGTATGCTGGTGAGTTATGAGATGGTGTAATTATGTAGAAAAGATGTAAAGCTATTCAAAAGTCCAAAGTTAAAGCTAATTTGTGATGTTTTAGAAATACCAGGGTGGCTTCAGTTTTACTCTACTGCATCCTCTGAATATGATGAATATTTAAAGGTGATAAAAACATATTGATACTCCATTAAGCATTCGTTATTTTAATGTTAATGGAAATAATATATTCACTATATCTGTTTTTAGTGGGATTTGTTTCGATATCCAGATCTTGACTGCTATCAAACTATGTTAAAGCGATTATACAAGAAAGATTTAGAGCAAGTTGTGTACAAGTATGAGGAATATCGACAAGCTTTGCAGCGTGAGATTGAAAGACGGAAACAAATAGAAAAAATAGAACTAGAAAGAGTACCAAGGATGTTCAACACTCGTGTTTTGGCTGAATTGGGAGGAGAGACTAGTGTGTAGAAAACTATTTAAAGGATTGTTAACAATGTATGTAAATTTACTTTCGTAAAAATTAATCTATTGTTATTTAAATGCAGTTTTCTGAAGTGTGTAATGAGGTAAAGAGAAAGGACTGTGGATTGTGTACAAAAAATAATTCCATGGCAACATGGCAACCAAAATGGCGAACAACGAAGATCTTGCCCAAAATATGGAGGTTTGCATCTTCGCACAATATTGTCACGCATTTACAACTCTTTAAATGCAAGATTCTTTGGTTTTACAAAATCATTAGGTTGCCGTCAAAATACCTTTTGACGAGAAAGAAATTGAAGCATTAATTTCACGACCGCAGTTAACATCTTGGAATAGATGTGGCGTTATATTGACACATGGAGCTGGTGGTGACATGTTTCATGAGCATTTACAACTACTTGTGAAATTCTTGTGTAACGCTGGTATATTATGCCTCCGTTTTACAATGAAGACGCCAAATTTCATGTATCGAGTGAAGTGTTTTGCTGTAGTTGTGGTTGGTAACGTTTTTGAATGTCAAATGCAAACGCTTGCAGAATTGTACTTTATTGAAGGTCCAAAATTAAGCAATATATAATTTGCTATTTGGTTTTATACAGGACTTCTTGCGGCAGTCACAACAATACCAAGTTAATCATTGTATAATTGGTGGTGGGTTTAAATTTTATCATTTGTTCTTAAATACTTCATACATTGTACAAAAATAAAATGTTTACATGTAGGTCGTTCTATGGGAGCTCGAGTTGCAGCAGAAATTGCATCCACTCTTGAGCAAGAAAAAAAAATTTATAATTGGCCTGTTGTGTTTATCCTATCCTCTTCATCCAGTAAGAAAGACTTCAGAACAAAGACTCTCCTCAATCCTACCCCTTCGTATACCCACATTGTTCATCAGTGGTACTCAAGATGCCATGTGTCAGCAAGAGCTGATGATGTCAGCTTTAGGAAGATTGAATTGCAATTGGTCAATACACTGGGTTGAGGGCTGGTGATCATGCGTTGACAATAAAAGGGGAAGAAGGAGTGTCTCACACAAAGCAAGAAATTTTTGAAGACATAGGCAATGTTGTTGTTTTGTGGGCACAATCTGTATTTATGGGTGAAAGATAACAGATTATTTAATCTTTTGAGGGAAAACTTACATAGTGTTGTTCAAAAAACATTAAAATTTGAGCTACATGATAAATCAACACCAAAAAATAAAATGTATTGTGTATTGTTTTAAAAATGTCTCAATTCTCTCTTGTTCAAGAAACTTTTGAAAATCTTGAAAGTACATTTTAAAGCATATTCCCTTTCAAACTCCTATTGTATAAGTTCAAGAACAAGAATTCTTATCGTTCTCCATTCCAAATACTTTTATCGTTTGTGTGACCAAACTTCTAGTTCCATTTTCCATCCACAAATTATGGGTGGCATCTAACGACCGTCTTTATGTTGTGTTTTAATAAGGATGTAAGATTGAATGCCATGACTATATACTGGGATTAAATCCAAGACAATTGTGTTGTAATATGGACAATGAACAGGGTCACTGAAGGTTAATAGTAATATACATACACAGCAGTCCAGCCAGACATACGTTTTATAGATAACCGGATAGGTGCGTCAGAATCGATAGTACGAGTCAATTAAAATAGTTTATTGTTTTGATTATCGCTGGCAGTTCTCGAATTTTAAATGTTTTCTTATTTTAGTAGTCACAGGGAAACGTCAAAGTTTTATTCTAAACAAAAAACAGACCCTGTAAATGTATGTTTTCACAAAAAATACAGTCAACCTCCCGCTGTTAATTACTACCAAGGAATTTTGATTTTTTAGAACAAAATTTTCATAATATGCACCATGCTGTTCAATCTAATTTGTAATAATAAGCGATTGACACGCATTAGGACAAAAACCACTTCATTCTAATTTCAAAAGATCACACGAGAACCAGAAAGAACACCCACAAATTCTCTACACATATTACTGTGCACATAATTACAAACACAATTTTGGACACAATTCCAATTGGGTCCAAAATATGAAGATGGTGAACTGCGCCCTAATTAGCATACGATGCGCTACGTACATTCGAAACAGGCTCGAGTTTCAGAAGGTGGGATACTTGTTGAGAAAAGGAGAAAACCATTCCGTTCTGGCATCCCACTAAATTATTTTACCTATTTATTTTAGAACTAGAAAACAGACATGTCAGCGTGTAAGTTTGTACTAATAACACGTGTCATGTATAATATCGCAATTAGTTATCCTGAAAAAATGAAATTTTATAATAGAGAACAAAGATTAAAATCACCAGATATATTCAAATTGTAAATGAGAATTGTTATTGAGATCAATACATTATCATAGACTTCCGTGGCAAAACATAAAATACATTGTTTAAATATTGTTTGGCCAATCACTACAAGGACGACAATTCTCTCACTAAACAACAGCATAAATGACTCATTTAATACTAGTTAAAGTTGAATTTGTTACCAGCACAGCATACATCCCTGATGGGGACTCACACGTTACACATTCATTTCCGTATTCAACAAGGATGGATTAAAATTATCTATATTGTACGCAGACCAAGAATTAAGTACATCAACGAAATGCTCACGAACTTGAATAAAATAACAAAGCTCGCTATGTATAATTTATAGTTCGATATAATCCTTTTCCATTGCAATTGATGCATGTATTTTCATGAAGATTAAAACATTTTTATACCTAAACACCACAAGCCCTACAATGGATAGTCTATAAACTAGTCAGAACAAAATTAAATTTGCCCTGTGGCAATAACAGGAAAATGGGAAACTCAAGTAATCTTGCTGATTAAACTTTGGCTCGATGAAGTCTATTGGTGGTTTGAAAACCAATTATCAAGTAAATTATTGAATTATTATGATTAATATCCGGATGCAATAGTTTGTACAATAGACAGATTATATATCATAGGTCTTCTTGCTAAACTTTATCTATTTCTATAATGGAGCGCAAAGCTGATGCTGTTTCGATAGCATATAAAGTAAATATGCTTGAATAGACGTTTTTTTGCATTCAAGAAATTTTCAGTAAGATATTATTTAGAGATGAATATTGTCGATTGTTGTTTTAAAGATATTTCATGTTGATGCTTTTGCATGAGATGAATATCTTCTGTAAACTACAAAATGCGTATTGAATAAAATTATTATTTAACTATCTTATGCAAGTATCTATCTTATCTATCAAATCTATTTCCCATTAAAGATAACGAAGATAAGTTATCAGTAAGTTTTGGATTAATGTTTGAGCAATAAATATGGCGTGACTTCCGAGCCACTACGCGCATTCCTTTACTAATGGCATCCGAAATTTCATCTAGAAAATGGGCAAACTGTCTCGAAAATAGTTTAGTCAGTTTTTCTGACAGCTTGGCAAAACGCAATGGGTTTCCTTTGTTGAATTATAAAAAAAAACATAGTTTATAACTACTAGCCTTTGTAAATCTGCGACCATGAGCACATTTTTGCTGTAGTTTGACAGAGACCTCATAACTTTACGCAAGTAGGAACACATCCCACCCAGTTCATCTACGCCTACGAGAACCCATCGACAAATGAGACCCAAAAACGCGCTCGGAATGTCACACCGGGACAAAATGATTAAGTTATTAAAACATACATTCCATTTCCTTACAGCATATCTCATCCAAAAGCATTCGATTTTAACTTATCAACTTGTCAGTTTAGAGCTTAATCCTCAAATATAAATTTTAGACTAAAATAAAACGGATAAACTCGATCGGATTTTGTCAACGCCCTCAAGTGACAAGCACTTGAACAATTTATAATTGCTACAGCTCCAGGGTGTGACATAGACATACACACGCACACACACACACACGGACACGCACAGTGTTAGCGCACAACAATTTGCATAAATTGCGCGCAAAACATAAAGTTTGCGCATTTAAGTAAGTAACGATAGATAAATTCACACAAGATGACAACTCGGAAATTTACACCATTTGGAGTCGACGACATACTAAAGGCTAATGTTGAAAGAAAAAAAAGTATAATTTTTGAAGGAAGTTGCTGTCGGAGGGAATGCTTCGAACGAGAATCAACGCAAAATGTTCAATATGAAATAAAAGGTAACGTGTGAATCACTCTTTATCACATGTATTTACTTCAGATTATTTTACTGCAGTTCGTTTTAAATTCTAGAGTAGATTTAAATGCTATAACATAATACGAAAACCCAAAGTCAATTCATGTCGATTTCTACGTAAAGGAAGTAAAAATAAAATTGTTTTGGTAACTTTTATGAACTAGTAAACATCTCACCAAATAAGACACATTACAATAAAACGATCATTGGATAAAATGACTTAAGTGTTGTTCAACTATTTTCATAATATTAAATCAACCGACATCTTAATTTGTATATAACACAAAGGCGCTAGGAGTAATTAGGTTCTCCAATTCGTTAAAGATTCGATGAAATACAAGAAACGACTCTTTATCTATTTTTGGTGTATGCGTCAAGGCAAAGTGTTTAATATTGATTACTTTATAGGCATAAAACGGCGCTTACGTTGGCATTCAGGGAAATTCTTCAACGTTCTATTCCCACATTTTTTGAGGAAATCCCAATTTCTAAAAATACGATGATACACTAGATTGAACTAGAACAAAGTCTAGACAATGCCGTAGTAATGAGTCACGTAGTTATGTGGATTTATTGAGTTATTGGACTAAGTTTACAGTGAACTAAATTCATCAATTTTTTATTATTGCTTAAAATAGAGGATTTTTAGGACTATATTTTTTCTACAGAATGCGACAAAAAAACAAGGAGAATACCAGTGATAAAAAGAACAGAACACGACTTCATCTGCAAGCAGAGTAACGAGCAATTTCATGACGAAGACAATTTCGAAAGTAGAAAACAAACAGGGCGAAGATCGCGAACAGTTTATACAAGAGGTCAAGTTAAAGAGCTTGAGAAACTATTTCAACTTAATCATTACGTTGATCTTGAGTCAAGAAAATCACTATCAAGAAAAATTGGATTAGATGAAGAAAGGATACAGGTAAATAACTAGTAAATTGTGTTATAATTCCTGATAGGAACGACAAAGTCCCCATTGGAAAAGAGGAATGCAGATGACGTCATACAGTAAACCATCTCCGGCACCTAAGCGCATGCGCAGCGAAAATAGATCAAATTAACTGAGAAGAATACCGTTCTCACACAACGCAAGCAAAGTTGAAATAGGTTTGAAAAGTTGAAACACGTTCACGCAGATTCATCATTCTTCATGTTAACCACACTTGCTAGAATATAACAAATATACACAAAGTACGACACGCATAGATCCATTTTAGACATTGACAGGGGGGGACACACCAATTCTATGATATTTCAAGAAAAGACAGTGGATGGCCGGAAAAAAGTACAAACACCAAAGACAATGATAGAAATATAAAAGAGGACGAAATATGTTTTATACGATATAGTTTTGTTGTGTTAAGGTTTGGTTTCAAAATCGTCGAGCTAAATGGCGAAAAACAGAGAAGGTATGGGGTAGCAGCTCAAGAATGGCAGAATATGGTTTTTATGGAGCCATGGTTCGCTATTCAAAACAACTCAGCAAAATGAAAAGACCTCTTTTGAAGACACGTAGCATTCCCATGGCGACGATACAACTGGATGAATGAAATAATTTGGATTAGAGATGGATTAGGAGATGGAAACAATGTTAGTGAAATTTAAGAAGTAACAAACATTCAAAGACAATCAAGAACATTCCCTGAAACTCTTGATGTTTAAAAATAATATATGTAATATTTAATTTGTTTATCAGTCATTTTGCATACATTTATGTGTAGATTTACAGAATAAATATTTATTGTAAATATTATGATGATAGAGATTGAAAATGCTTAGTGCGAACGATTGAAAATGCTTATTCAATAGCTGCAGTAGAATTTTTCCTCACGATATCAATCTTATTTACGATACACGCTCCCAGATGCATTTTAACATTAAGTAAAATATCACCAAAACAAACATAATGGCCTTGTTTATGGAGCACTTTACCCAACTTAATTTCCGGGGCTGACAGTAAGCTTAAGTCGTAGCAAATCTACGACGACAAGAAAAAAGTATCTTAAGCTCGCCATTATCTGTACAAAAGCTAAGTAGCAAACTGATAGCTGCCTTTATCACGAAGGATAAAAACATAAAAACATCAAACTTTACTAATTATCTCGTTATCTATGTCAACAATACAGATAGCTTATGTACCATAATCACATGATCTGGACGTCAAAGAATCCAAACAATCACTGTAGCAAAAAGTATCGTGTCATTTAAGTCACGCAAGACCAGCCACTTTCAAAATAAATTTCGTTCGTCGGTGTCAAAAAATAGATTTTCAAATTTAATGTTTAATTAATTTTATGATAAATATGACGCATTTGCTGTTGCAATTAATCATATTTTACGAGCCTAAATATGAAGTGATCTTTTACGATGATATATAGCTCACAATATTAATCGCAAAATTGCAACCTGGTAACAAGTCAAACAAAATTCGTATCATTCAGACATTCTTCATTTTTCAACAGTGATCAACAAAAATGAAATCCTTTGCGCACGCGCATGTTGGATATTAGAAGTAATTTGGCTATCCGCCTATCATAAAGAAAAGCCCTTGCTTTCGTCATAAACATGCCTAAACTGGCTAATAAAAGTAAAATGTAGTTGACTAAACAGCTTAACAGGTTATCAACGTGTCTTAATCTTCCATAATCCAATCATCAAACGCACTAAACAAATGCTTTGACGCTGACATTAAAGTCTTGGAAAAACAAGACAAATAAGAATTTCTCATCAAAGTACATTTGTTATGATGGCCGGACAGCACATGAACGACTTGGCAAATAAGTTTTGGTCAGAAATTTTAATTTCATTATCGCTCTTTGTTTGTGTGCACAAAACGAAACTAGTTCTTTGTGCATTGTCATACGGTGATTGGTTAAATCGTGCTCACGTGACTAAAAACAAATAAAAATTGTCCATCGTGGTAAATAAAAATAAACATGCAAGTTCTCCCCCATACGGCTTTGGCAACAAAAAGTAGCTACTTCAAATTTTACATAATGCGATTTAAGGTCAGTTTAAATTCGTGATCTTTTAAGAACTTATTATTTTTGTTAATGCGTTTGGCGCACGAAAACTTTAAAATGAAGAACTTGTGATGTATTGTGATGCATCACACCATTTTATTTTCCATGTATGAAATTTAAACATTTCCCTCGACTTCGTCTCTTGGGTACATTGAAAACAAAAATTACCGAAATACAAGATTAAATATCTTATTTCAAACAGCCTCAACAACAAAATATTCGTGAACTCACC
Source organism: Xenia sp. Carnegie-2017 (assembly GCF_021976095.1). NCBI lineage: Eukaryota > Metazoa > Cnidaria > Anthozoa > Malacalcyonacea > Xeniidae > Xenia > Xenia sp. Carnegie-2017. Next base: position 15,341,820 of record NW_025813483.1, on the reverse strand, counting down.
ATTTTGACAGTCATTTTGTCTTCGGAGATTTTTCCGAAAGAAGTTTATCTTTAAGCTTTGACATTCTCTCGTCAATATCCAAATCATTGAAATTGTTATCGAAATATATCTAAAAAAATACATTCTCGTATCACGACGTTGTCCTATTTGCGAAAGGAAAATCGTTGTCACTCACATTCGCGTTTGGTCGCGTTTCCCCGGTTACGTATCGTTTTGATAACATTTCTTCATTAGCACTCTGCAGGGGTAAAAATCACAAGTAAAAAACGAAGCTGTTATTTTTAACGCAAAGTAATCATTGAAAACTATTTTTTCTTCAAGCTAAAGATGTTCGTCTTTCAGAGTATGTAGCTACAAACCTGGAAACTGAAATATTCAGGAGAAAGACTTTCCAAATAAAGAATTTTTTTTTCAAGACTCTTGATACGTGAGAAAACAGGTTTAGGCACAGCATTAACTATGAAAAACACAGAGAACTTGAATTTACACCTTAAAATCCCAACATTTCAATGAACATGGCTCCTAATGCAATGCATGTCTCCACAACTCCCCCTTTCAATGCAATGCATGTCTCCCGCTCCCTCCTTTCAACGCAATTCATGTCTCCCCACTCCCTCCTTTTAATGCGATGCATGTCTTCCCCACTCCCTTTCAATGCAATTCATGTCTCCCCGCTCCCTCCTTTCAATGCAATGCATGTCTTCCCCACTCCCTCCTTTCAATGCAATTCATGTCTCTCCCTCCCCTTTTAATGCGATGCATGTCTTCCCCACTCCCTCCTTTCAATGCAATTCATGTCTCTCCCACTTCCCCCCTTTCAATGCAATGCTCACAGAAGATTTATATAATCTATAACGACTCTCCGCTGACAAATAAATTTTCATTAGTTGCAGTCAAAAATGTCAACAAGCAGGGGTGGACAATCTTACCATTAAGATGAAGATGTGATTCGATATTATGCAGGCGTTCTTCTACTCCAGAAGGTAGTTCTTCAACATCTTCTGATGTTTTTTGCCGTTTTACAGGGATGGAGTACAACATTGTATCTACTGTAACATTGTCAGACTTCATTATTTTATCTTCGTGATCAGCATTTGTAACTAAAAAAGATTAAAACACACCCATAAGTGGAATAGAAGGAAAAAATCTCACTCTGAGAATTTCAACATACACAATAACAAATGTATGAGTAAACAAAATACTGCAATGCCAAACAACTTTCTGAACTTTTCCAATCTTTACAAGCACATAATACGTTTTCCTCGATGCAGGGAAAAAATTGAATTCAATAAAAGCAATGGTGAACCTGTTATATGACTATTTTGTCCAACTCTTGGCAAGAATACAGCATCAACCCTGGCACAGCTGAACTCTGTAGATACACAATAATACAATGAATGTTTTTGAAAACAAACCAAGATCCTGCGTCATTTCATGTCAAATCATCAGAGGGTTGTAATCTGAAAACTTTCTATTCTGCGCAGATCTATGTACAAAATGAACACATAAACTTAAACGGTGGTTGAGTTATGGCTGTTTAAAGAAATGCTAATTGGTACGTCTCGTACTAAATGCAAGGCTATGTCGGCTATGTCATATGTCATGTGAAAGAGCTCATGTCAAACTATCTGAAACGGCTAGTTTAATCATTTGCATTTCACAGAGAAAAATGGCAGGTAAAACACATTTACAGGACATTTTTCTGGCATTGAAAACGCATTTTTACATTGCTAATTAGAATAGTTTGTACAAATGCAATATCGCTTTTTGTACAAATTTTAATGTTGGGAGCATGGGATATTTATTTTCCCAGCAGATTTACCATTGGTAAAAGTGATGTCTAAGAGCATTTTATGTAATTTATTGAAAAAACGTTAACACTCGTTGTATTGATACAATCTTTTCATTCAAAAACCGATCTTACGTTTGCTTTAAACTACATCAGAGGCCCTCCACAAATGCAGTTTTAATTTGGATAATTTTCCTGCTTAGATGTGAACGTGTAAATTCTTTAACTTTAGTATTCGCTTGCGAAGATAAGAAGGATGGCAAAAAATTGTATATCGTACTTTTGCCACTGTGTTGTTTCGAAGAGATATTATAAAAACGCATTTTTTGGTCAAAAGCCAGGAGAAACAATCAAGAGACGCCTTAAAATAATGTTGTCAATGTATCGCATCTATCAAAATATTCAGAATCCTTGAGCATTGAACAGTGGTGTATGGAAGGAAGAAATGAAAACGATGTATGGACTGCTTTAAAAACATCAAAAGTCCGTTTGCAATGACTGTTGGCGCAGAGGAAAGAGGTTTGGAGGATTTGACAGAAGCAAGCATGCTACCAGAAATTAAGACTAGAGAATTCGACCTACACAGGCTGACGGAACAAATGTGAGTGAAATTAATGAAGAGCTACCACATCAGAAGATAAAATTAAGACTTTTACTTTCACAAGTACCATACAGAATACGTTCAATTGTTGTATGAGGATAATGCCACACATAATACAGCGATTATTAAATTGTTTTCCAATTAATAACATAAAATGTTCGAAAACATCACTCGTACAAATAGTAAGCCAGCTATGAAAATAATTAAATACATTAACTTTAGTATGTGGCATTTGTAAGAAATTGTCTAATTGGTAATGTAAAAACGCGTTTTCATTGACAAGAAAATATTCTGGAAATCATGTTTTTGTACCATAGCTGCCACTTGTCTTTGTCAAATGCATATCATTAAACTACTCGTTTCAACTACATGTTTCAGTAAGTTTGACATGAGCTTTTCAGATAATAAATGAACACAGCCTTCTGTTTAGTTCGAGATATATTGAAAATTTAACCAAATGTAACGACTAAAGAAATGCATGATAACCGGAAGTCAAAATATACTGTTCAA